>NC_083869.1:8181818-8484848 GCF_032452875.1 Bos javanicus
CTCTCAAGAGTCTTCTCCAAAAGATCAATTCTTCAGTGTTTAGCATTGTTTATGCTCCAACTCTCACATCCATACATGACTACTGGAAAAACATAGCTTTGACTATATAGACATTTGTGGCCAAAGAAATGTCTCTGCTTTTTAATATGCTGTCTAGGTTGGTCATAGATTTTCTACCAAGGAGCAAGTGTCTTTTAATTTGATGGCTGCAGTCACCATCTGCAGTGATTTTGGAACCCCCCAAAATAAATATTTATTATAACATTGTTTTTCAAGGCCTCATCTGCACAACTCGAGGAAATTTCATTTTTCCAAATTAATCATAAATGTCCTAGTTGACCTAATTTAAGCAATTAAGCCTATGATAATTCAGATCTTATAAATTTAGTAGTAGTTCTTCTTTTAAAACTAATTAAAGATAATGTTGGCAGTATAATAAATCTTAACTTTTTGCCATTAAGAATTTTAAAGTCTTTCTCCTAGATATCCAGAGTCGCAATGATGTATTAAAACAGAAATAATAGTTCACAGAACTTCAAAACAATATCTACTCTTATTATAAAGCATTGTGACTTTGTAGATCTGAAATTTCAGTAGACTTTTGCCATGTGAGATGGCATTTAGGTAATTTTGAATACAATTCATTTATTCAAATGTTACTCTTAACAATTTTCTCAAATCGTATTTTGCTAAACTACACTGCATAAGCAGCTTCTTACTCAATTACTATATGCCAGCATAGATAAATTGCTTTGAAATTAACTCATTTATACAATTGTTCTTTATAATAAGCCAAATTTCTCTGCATTTATGTGTACTACCAGTGATGATCAACATTTAAAGACATTTTACAATGATAATAATGCACATCCTCAAGGAAGTAGTAGGAAATTCAACATCAGAGAAAATTCTGTATTTTTTTGGAGTTCTTAAAAGGCAGACAAAAATTAAACAGATTATGAGAATACCGAGCACAGTGACTTTAAAAACACTTTACAAAGTACTCTGTCTTCTTAAATAAAACTCCTATCAGACGTACCAAGCTGTGTTTTAACTCACCCAAATGGAGATCTGGGTAAATTAACCTATTTGCTGTTATAATTTTATGGGCACTCTTGCTGGTTGTAAATAGCTATAGGAAAAACCAAGAGGCTAAAATTAAGTTCATTCTGTTATATCAACTTTTTTTTTTTTTTTTAAACTGGAGGCTAATTACTTTACAATATTGTGGTGGTTTTTGCCATACATTGACATGAATCAGCCATGGGTGTACATGTGTTCCCCATCCTGAATCCCCCTCCCACCTCCTTCCCCATCCCATCCCTGAGGGTCATCCCAGCACACCAGCCCTGAGCACCCTGCCTCGTGCATTGAACCTGGACTGGTGATCTATTTCACATATGATAATATACATGTTTCAATGCTATTCTCCCAAATCATCCCACCCTCGCCTTCTCCCACAGAGTCCAACAGTCTGTTCTTTACATCTGTGTCCCTTTTGCTGTCTCGCATATAGAGTCATTGTTACCATCTTTCTAAATTCCATATATGTGCATTAATATACTGTATTGGTGTTTTTCTTTCTGACTTACTTCACTCTGTATAATAGGCTCCAGTTTCATCCACCTCATTAGAACTGATTCAAATGCATTCTTTTTAATAGCTGAGTAATATTCCATTGTGTATATGTACCACAGCTTTCTTATCCATTCATCTGCTGATGGACATCTAGGTTGCTTCTGTGTCCTGGCTATTATAAACAGTGCTGCAATGAACATTGGGGTACATGTGTCTCTTTCCCTTCTGGTTTCCTCAGAGTGTATGCCCAGCAGTGGGATTGCTGGGTCATATGGCAGTTCTATTTCCAGTTTTTTTAAGGAATCTCCACACTGTTCTCCATAGTGGGTGTACTAGTTTGCATTCCCACCAACAGTGTAAGAGGGTTCCTTTTTTTCCACACCCTCTCCAGCATTTGTTTATAGACTTTTTGATAGCAGCTATTCTGACCCGCATGAGATGATACCTCATTGTGGTTTTGATTTGCATTTCTCTGATAATGAGTGATGTTGAGCATCTTTTCATGTGTTTGTTAGCCATCTGTATGTCTTCTTTGGAGAAATGTTTGTTTAGTTCTTTGGCCCATTTTTTTTTTTTTTTTTTGTTTGGGTCGCTTATTTTTCTGGAATTGAGCTGCAGGAATTGCTTGTATATTTTTGAGATTAATTCTTTGTCAGTTGCTTCATTTGCTATTATTTTCTCCCATTCTGAAGGCTGTCTTTTCACCTTGCTTATAGTTTCCTTCGTTGTGCAAAAGCTTTTAAGTTTAATTAGGTCCCATTTGTTTATTTTTGCTTTTATTTCCAATATTGTGGGAGGTGGGTCATAGAGACTCCTGCTACGATTTATGTCAGAGAGTGTTTTGCCTATGTTTTCCTCTAGGAGTTTTACAGTTTCTGGTCTTACATTTAGATCTTTAATCCATTTTGAGTTTATTTTTGTGTATGGTGTTAGAAAATGTTCTAGTTTCATTCTTTTACAAGTTACCAGTTTTCCCAGCACCACTTGTTAAAGATTGTCTTTTCTCCATTGTATATTCTTGCCTCCTTTGTCAAAGATAAAGTGTCCATAGGTGCGTGGGTTTATCTCTGGGCTTTCTATTCTGTTCCAATGATCTATATTTCTGTCTTTGTGCCAGTACCATACTGTCTGGATGACTGTTGCTTGTAGTATTGCCTGAAGTCAGGCAGGTTAATTCCTCCAGTTCCATTCTTCTTTCTCAAGATTGCTTTGGCTATTCAAGGTTTTTTGTAATTGCATACAAACTGAAATTATTTATTCTAATTCTCTGAAAAATACCGTTGGTAGCTTGATAAAGATTGCATTGAATCTATAGATTGCTTTGGGTACTATACTTATTTTCACTATATTGATATATCAACTTTTAATTATCCGAATTGGAGATCTGCTACCACAGCACAGATGGTTCTGTCTGCTTTTCAGCTAAAATGCTGTCTAAACACACTCTTTCTTCATTCGAATACAAAGTGAGAAGTAGAGCTAAGTTTTATCATTTGATGAAACATTACATAACTATTTTAAAAGGTTATATACCCAGTCCTGAATGATTCCTTTAGTAGGTTACTTGTGCTCTATATTTTCTTCTACCAAACCTCTCAGCTAGCTGTGTTTTGGTCATTTAAATGGCTATCATCACTTCTACAAGAGAATGGATTAAAGACCGAACCCAAATCGTTCAATCTGCTCTTGGTTGATAGATCTGTCAAAGTTTAAGTTCCCTGAAACCCTTCAAGGACATGTGGTTGAAGTTTCAGGGAACAGGTCAACTATAACATCGGATAAGCAAAAGAAAAAGCTATACAATACAAGGAAAACACTACATTTACATACAATTCTCACTTCACAGAACCTTATAAATTTAGCAGTAGTAGTCATCTTTCAAGAAGTGGATTTACCTTCTGACAGCAGTTAACTGGGCGTTTGCCTGTATTCTAAAGGAAAGTAGAAAAGAATTTGATGATTATGTCACCATAAGAGCCATTAACCAAGAATGAGGATACCAGATCTTTCCCACTAATTTTCTTAACCTTTATGAGTATAAATAAAAGCCTGAAAACCCCATTAAAATTTGGGGCCAAAAATCAAGTATCTTTAGATTTATCTGGAAAAGATTTTAAATTAATGGATAAAACTAATTCAGTTCAGTTAAGTTCAGTCGCTCAGTCGTGTCCGACTCTTTGTGACCCCATGAATCGCAGCACGCCAGGCCTCCCTGTCCATCACCAACTCCCAGAGTTCACCCAGACTCACGTCCATCGAGTCAGTGATGTCATCCAGCCATCTCATCCTCTGTCGTCCCCTTCTCCTCCTGCCCCCAATCCTTCCCAGCATCAGAGTCTTTTCCAATGAGTCAACTCTTCGCATGAGGTGGCCAAAGTACTGGAGTTTCAGCTTTAGCATCATTCCCTCCAAAGAAATCCCAGGGCTGATCTCCTTCAGAATGGACTGGTTGGATCTCCTTGCAGTCTAAGGGATTCTCAAGAGTCTTCTCCAACACCACAGGTCAAAAGCATCAATTCTTCGGCGCTCAGCCTTCTTCACAGTCCAACTCTCACATCCATACATGACCACAGGAAAACACATAGCCTTGACTAGACGGACCTTTTTTGGCAAAGTAATGTCTCTGCTTTTGAACATGCTATCTAGGTTGGTCATAACTTTCCTTCCAAGCAGTAAGCGTCTTTTAATTTCATGGCTGCAGTCACCATCTGCAGTGATTTTGGAGCCCCCCAAAATAAAGTTTGTCACACTTTTGATCCATTGTTTCCCCATCTATTTCCCATGAAGTGATGGGACTGGATGCCATGATCTTCGTTTTCTGAATGTTGAGCTTTAAGCCAACTTTTTCACTCTCCTCTTTCACTTTCATCAAGAGGCTTTTTAGTTCCTCTTCACTTTCTGCCATAAGAGTGGTGTCATCTGCATATCTGAGGTTATTGATATTTCTCCTAGCAATCTTGATTTCAGCTTGTGCTTCTTCCAGTCCAGCATTTCTCATAATGTACTCTGCATATAAGTTAAATAAGCAGGGTGACAATATACAGCCTTGATGTACTCCTTTTCCTATTTGGAACCAGTTTGTTGTTCCATGTCCAGTTCTAACTGTTGCTTCCTGAAAATATCAATTAGTTGGAGTCGTTTTCTCCTATGAAAAATATACCTAGCACAAATAGAGAAATATCAAAGAATATATATGGTCTATAATTCTATGTACATATATATACATATCCATATAAGCATATATGTGGAGGAGGGATATCCAAATCTTGGAAGTTTCTAGTGTATAATCTGAATCTCCTCTTCAGAAGGCATGTGATAAGGATTATATGTAGGTATATTTATATAAGGCTAATAGCAAGAAACAAACATGAAATAAAGACAGCTATTACTATCTAGATATTATCTCATAGGTACACTCTGAAAATATATACAATGTTATTTGAAACTCTTAAAAATTTATATTAATATTTGTAATCACAATTGTTACATAAATTAATTCACTCATTCATATTAAGAGAGAAAATTAGAGCAATCTTTCCAAAACTATCCTTAAGTATACAGTATTGAATGATGAAACTTATTCCAAATTTACCATAACTATAGCACTTTAACAGTAAACAGAAAATTTGCAGTTATTCTCCTGCACAATTTTTGAGTCAACGAACTGTCTTCTGAGAAAAAACAATCATGCATTATATGCATCATTAGAGTGGTTGGAAACATTTTCTTAAAATAAAACAAACACAAAACTAGCAAATCACAGAACCTAAAAAGAGTGTAAGAACAGTTTTCTAAGCCTAACTCTGGAATAATGACTTAGAACCATTATCCTTAAAACTAAAAGGTTGATTTCAATTTCATATCCTCACTGGAAGCAAAGCAATTTCTCTGCTCAAAGTTTATACTATTTTTCCTCTTTGAATTTGAATATGTTTCACCTCCCATAGGAACAAGCTTAAGTTTCCTGATCTCTAAATCCATTAAGACAAACACTATTAGATCTACCAGGCTCTAATGCGTTTAGATACCAGGGCTCACAGCAGTCAGGTCCTGTAACGACTTTTGAATTCATTATTATATTTGAATAAAATAACTTTTTTTGTTCTTCAGAGGTTATAGAAAACAAATTTCAGTTTTTCAGAATGAACCAAAAAGTACTGTGCAAAGTAGAATTTAAATTTTATATTATCTTATATTCAGCAATGGTGAATAAGATTTTTAAGACTTTAAAATCAAAAGCAAAACTGGATATTTTATATTAAAATTACCCTATCACATCCTTGAACAGTCACTCATCCTGTGATTATTCAAGAAAAGTATCTGCTATGTTAATATGACCATAAATTCAACTAAAATTTTCCTTATACTCCCACTTTTTACAGATTCACTTTTAATGATAAGGTTTCCTCAGTGGCTGAGCGGTAAAGAATCTACCTGCAACGTAGGAGACACATGTTCTATCCCTAGGTTGGGAAGATCCTCTAGAGGAGGGTATGGGAATCCATTCCAGTATTCTTGCTGTGGAAATAATCCCATGAACAGAGAAGCCTGGCAGGCTACAGTCCATAGGGTCGAAAAGAGTCAGACACTACTAAAGCAAAGAGCACTGCAGGGCACTAAGTCTAAAAATAAAAGTTATGATTAAGTATTTTACCAATAGATCTTATCCTTTACTTTACCCAATTTATTCTGTTTTATTTCTCTAATACAAGGACCTGTTCACCTGGAAAATAATTTTTACACATCCAAGAATACACTCAACTATAAAAATAAGTAGTTTATTTTACTAATTGATATATCAAACTAAAAATTAAATATCTCACAATTATTATACATGTATCAACAGTTTAACAGTCCATACATTATGGACAGCAATATAGATAATACATTATATGTTGGTAAAATGTTTAAGAAGCAAAATAACCTTCACAAATCACAGTGCTGAGAAGTTCAGGGCTGGGATTTGAATTCAAGCCTGATGTTTCCTCAGACATAAAAAGTACACAACAAATATTGGCTGAATCAATTAATGAATGGCTCCTAAATCTACCCTCTAATTTTTTAAGGAAACTATTGTGGCTATTGGGAAAAGAAAGTATGTTTATACATCATAAATGTATCTCAGTCTCTCAAGTGTTATTTCCGAGAAGGGAGCCAAATTCTGCAAATATGTTTGGTAATTTCTCATAAAAGCAAAATTGAGCTGGTTTAAAAAAAATAATTGGTCCTTGAGTATAAATATAAACCAAAATAAAAAGTAAATGAATTTGCTGATTGTTCTTTTCTGTTTGAGAGAATGACTCAGCTTTTGCCATAAGGAAATCTCAGCCAGTATTCTTTAAAAATAAAATTTATGATTAAACTACAACTATGATTAAAATGCAAGCTAGCAATTTTTATAAATTAAACACAGATATGTCACTATTACATGTGCAATTTAGATATAAATTTTCCAATTTATCCCTATAAATCTCAGCTGAATCAACCAAGACAGAAGCCCTATGACCTTTATGCTTAAAAATATATTAACATAAATTCATCTCTTTAATGCTCACTATAAGCTTCTAACTATGTAAAGGAAATTTCTTTGCTTTGCAAGTGGAAAAACTGAAATCATAGACAGGGAAAACACTTCGCCAAGGGTGATTCATAAAGTCAATCTCAGACAGTAGGCTGATATCCACAATCTCAAACTCACCAACCCAGTGGAAATACAAACCAGGTCAGCATTTTTTACTGTTCAGCAACCCCAAACCCACAACAGTAGACCTACCTTCCTGAAAAAAAAAAAAAATAGAGAAAACATGAACAATTTTAACACAAAAAAGAAAGGTCCTAATTGCAGATAAGATTCTTCAGTTCCCAGCTAGTCTGAAACTTGGAAACAGCAGGGCCTTACCTATTGGGCCAATGTGTGAAATACTGAGATCACACTGACTTCTACTCCTTCAGGTGAAAGAGCAAAATCTATTACTGAGATCACTCTTGACAAACACAAGGAAGACATTTGGACCCATTTTCCACTTCAATTTCATGGCCTAATTCTGTGCTATTTGAGAATACCTAATTGAATTATTTGATTTAGGTGGAAAAACATCTGCTCAAAACCCAAGTCTTCCGTTCTTACTGGCTATGAAAACAAAGAACGTCAAGGTCAAGGGCTTGAAGCTGCAGCAAGCCTAGTCCAAGTTGGGGAGAGAAATAGCAACAAAATGTGGGTATCCCCAAAATATGATCAGCACAAAAAGCATCAGATCCCCAGCTACTCCCCGCACCACTGATAGGGGCAATGGTCAGACTTTCCTCCTAGAGCACTTCTTTCACTCTCCTCTGTCACATCCCACTGCAGTCTATGCTTAGTTTATTTTATTTTTTTGGCCAGGA
The DNA here is from genome assembly GCF_032452875.1 of Bos javanicus. Classification (NCBI taxonomy): domain Eukaryota; kingdom Metazoa; phylum Chordata; class Mammalia; order Artiodactyla; family Bovidae; genus Bos; species Bos javanicus. The sequence goes on from NC_083869.1 coordinate 8,189,781, forward strand.
AGATTGATCTTAGTCACCTAAAAGTTCTCACTGCAAAAGAAACCCCTTGTTTAAACTCAAGTACAACCAACAGCTCCTTTCCAATCATCCCCTGCAACTTCCCCAATCCCTTTTATGCCTGGCTACTGAGCTCAGTCTAGTTTGGCTGCCTGCCAGCTTCCTCTCTTCTTTCCTTGTCAGTCGTGAAAACTTGGAAAATACTCCTGGACGGCTCAAGCAGACCTTTTAGTTATCCAATGGGGCAGTACCTTAGCCTGTCTGCTGTTTCCAGCAAGGCTTGTAGTCGCCAGCGACTGCACTCTCCCAATTGGGTTTTCTAGCAAGGCTACTTGTTTATATCGGGGAGGGAGGGAAAGAGTGGCAGAAAGGGGGGCGATTTGCAAATCTGAAAAATGTCCAACTCCTTGTTTGAGTTTCCTACCTCCTCACATTCAGTCTATCTCATTACTGCCCTCCTTTTAGCAACTTATTACCCATTTGGCATCAAAGACAAAATCATCCCTATCAGGGTCTCCTTGTAGTCCCAGAAATTAACAAGGGGAGTCACAACTGGAAACTCTCCAAAAACTTTTATTCTCAAGTGCTGATGCAAGATTAAAAAAAAAAAAAAAAAGGTCCAAAAATAAATTTATTAAACCCTTCCTAATTGCATTACTCTTTGTCAAACTTGCAGACTGAAACAGTGCATGTAAATTTGATTGCCAGTGAAAGTAAAGCCGGAGCAATTGGGGAAAACTGAGGACACAGGAAGAGACACCTTGACTGACATCCCGCACTTACTCGGGGTTTGCCCAAGGTACTAAGTGCACTCGCCAAGCCCAACACCAGCTACGTCTCCCTTACTCTACCCTGGCAGGCTAGTTCCAGCTGCGGCTTCCAGCTTCCTGTTCAAGTTCCATTCAACATCGTAAACACATTCCAAGAAACCCAGCCTGCCCAGAGTTCCCTCCCGCACACAGGGAACTCTGAGCTGCGGCCCCAGGAGCCACGGGGAAGAACCGATTGTGCTGGGTCCTGATGAGTGCAGGGAGCCAGCCCCCGAGGTGGTGAACCCCAGCGAGCGAGCTCGGCGCGGGAACCGAGAGCCCAGGGTTTCATCAACCCGCAGCGCCGCGCGCCGCTCTAAGGTAGAGCCTGCCTGAAGGAACTACTTGACCCACCCAGTCAAAGGGTAACCGTGCGGGCGCCGCCCCTGAGTTTGGGCCCTCCCAGCCCTGGGCTTTAAAGACTCGGCGGCCCGGCCTCGGAGCTTCGCGCCTCCCCACCCCCATGTCCACACACTCTGCCGGAGCCAACAAAAGGGAGGTTACGCTGGAAGAAGTTTCGCTCCTGGGTCGCCTCGCGGTGACCCGGCGATGACTTGCCTGCTCAGCCCCGTCTGGTCCGCACACTCTCCGCCGTTCAGATCTGCCGGCGTCCCGCCAGCTCCTGCCCACCGGTCCCGGCCCCCCGGGACCAAAGTTACCACAAAGGGCTCCAGGAGTCGGGAGACCGCGGCGTCCCCGACCTCGGAGGCTCTCCGTCATCATCCCGGCAGCACTGCCACGGCACTCGTCAACAGGTCTCAGCCGCCTTTCTTGCTGAAAGACTCCCTGAGCTTTTCACCGTCCTAATTTTTGCAACCTGCCCCGCGGCGGCACGCAGCGCCGCGTTAGCCCTTCCTTCCCCGCCACCCGGCCGCGGCTGACCACCGCCCGCCGCCTCTCTTGGTGTCAGTTTAAAAGAGACTGTCTGCTACCTGGCGGGACGCGCGGCTACCCGGGAAGCCCTCAGATGAAACCGCGGTCTCTCCGTACCTTCCTGACGGATACAGTCGGGTCAGGCTCCGGGCAGGGGCGTGGAGAGCCGCGGGCGTCCTCGGGGCCGGGCGATCTCCGCTCCGGTGCAGCCGGGGCGCCGTCTCCGCGGCCGAGAGGGAAAGTTTCTCTACGTCAACGGCGAGCTGGCCTCGGGACCCTCCGGCTCCTGTCCCCTCCCTCGACGTGCTCGCGGCCCCCTCCCTCCTCTTCCTAATCGGCTGAAGCCGTTACTGGCGCGGGCTGGCGGCTGGGGCTCGAGGCTCGGGACTCCGGGTCGCTCCCGGCTGGGAACGCGGGGCTCCCCCTCTCGGCCAGAAGGAAAGTCTCCCAGACGCGGCTGGCGCACTTGGGGCGGTCTCCTTGGACACTTCCAAACGGGACGCCTGTGTTCCAGCTTGCTGACTTTCTTCAGTCTCTGATGCTTGTCTCCTATGGGCCCACTGGGTGCTGTGGCATCTGCACGAAGGACCCAAGGGGGAGAGGAATGTGGAGAAGGCTAGGCCTTACCTAACCCGGTTCTTAGTTGGCACAGAAGCCAAAACACAGTTCCACCCACCCCGCTCCTCGTCCCCCCGCCGCGTTTCCTTTTGAACCTCCTCCCTGAAGAACCGGATCGCGATTATTAGCCTTCCCTTATCTGTCTGTTTCCGAATACAATTTTAAAACACTTTTGCTGCTTAGCAAGGAGAGAGGGAGGTTAAAAAAAAAAAAAAAAGTCAAAAAAGCACACATACGAGTAGACCATTGCAGCATTTATCAAGAAAGCATTGACACAGTTGTTGCTCTGACTCTGACCGCACCTCAACACTTTTTTTCATTTTTTTTCTCAGTTTTTAAAAACAGACTGAATCTCTGCACTTCTTTATGCCTTAAAAAAGCAGATAAACAAAAGAAAAAAAAAAAAAAACTGCCTCCAACACTAGATCATGCTCATTTTCTCCATTCAGATATTAATCTCCAAAATTCAAGACTTCTATATGGGGTTCAAGGGAAAACACAACAAACCATTTTCACTAACGTTTAAGCGATTCTTTGAGGATGAGAGGACATTTACCAAAGTTTTGGGGGACGCCACTAAGAATTTAGTTTACTATTTTTTTTTTTTAATTTGAACGTGAAAACAGATGGAGAAAGGGGAAACAAAAAGGAGTTTTTTGCAGGACTAACAAATATACTGTATTACAGTGGAATCCTGGGCTTAGAATCAAACTAGTCATATTCCTTTCCAGATTCCATGCTTAACTCATTCTGTGCCCTAGGACACCAGTCGCAATCACAGCTGCCAAAAGGAATTATATAATAGAACTCGCAGAGTCACAGTCACATTTACAGGAATTAGACTAGTGTCAGGCACAGAGAAGGTACTCAATAAATATTTGGTTCTTGTATCCCACTAGATTTGACTATAACTAGGAGAAGATGGTACTAGAAATTTCCCCCAAAGACCTTAACTTTATCAGTGTTCTTCTCCCTAATGTTTTTTTCCACTAGAAAAGATACATCACAATTATTAAAAAAAAAAAACAAAAAAACCCTGAGTTTATAGATTACCCAGGTCCAGTCAAACTCCCCTTACTTTTAAATACAAGCAACTGAAGTCCAAGAATCTTAACTGATTTTCCCCAAATCTCGTTATTAGGAGGTACTAAAGCTAGGACCAGCAACCAGGCACTTAGTTCATAGGCAGAGTCTTCTTTCAACTATCTCTTCCACTTTATATCATAACAATCAAGCAGTAAAATAATTACATTTAAAACATTAATCATAGGACAATGCTGGTTGCCTTTTCTGTAAATAACATTTAAACAATTTTCAAACAACTACTAAAAAATAAATAATACCATATAGGTGATCAATTAATATTAAAATGATTATAAGAATAAATCAAATGATAGCCCACAGCATTGATACTTAGGAATAATGAGGTTGACCAGATGACCAAATCCATGTTTGTATAATGATGGGCTGCCATCTATGGGGTCATACAAGAGTTAGACACGACTGAAGTGACTTAGCAGCAGCAGCAGGTATATTCTTTTAACACAATATTTTAAAATTAAATTCAGAACTCTAGGCTCCCAAGGACACACCAACAAATCACTGGGGTCTATGGCCCTCACTTTGAGAAACACTAGTTTAGTCTTCAATACTCTGGCTCCACTTGAAAGAGTAGGTCATAAGAATAAATAAGGCTGCAGAACTCAAACATAAGCTCCATCATTTAAATTAATGGAAAATTTCATAGCGTGTACTTATTTCTTATTCATTTGCCTCTGATATCTTTAAAGAGAAGTTCTTCTAAACCTTTTCTTACCTTACTCAATGTTGAAAGTAGCCTGGAATTTTTTACATAGTTGGACTTTTATATAATTCCCAGGTTCTCAGAGATATCTTCCTTCTGAATAGGGATTATCTACTACACCAGCCTCCTCCTGAATTAGCCACTTAAATAATTTCTTGAAGGCATTTCTTAGTCTTCTCTTTAGAGTTCTATACTCCCTTTCCATGAGACTTGGAAGTTACCAAAAACAGAAAAAATTATAACCATAAAGTACATCTATCATGGATGAATGAATGGGAATGCATGAATCCCCATAACTGTCTTTTTCGAATCATTACATACAGAGTTAAAGATTACTCGTCTTTATATTACCTCCCAATGTTTAAGATCTCTAAACATGCTATTGCTCTCTAATTTTTATAACCTGACTTTTGATACAAAGTGCTTTATGAAATATCTTAGAAGTACAAAAATCTCAAAGATGTCAGAACCAAATTTTTAAAAACATTAAAATGAAATAGAACAAGATTTAAAATCAGATCTATAGCATGCTCCAGGAACTGAAGATGCAGGATAGCAAGGAGATGGGCTGCAGAGGCTCTGGCAGGGCACCACCATTAGAATGTGCCTAATTCTACTTACAGCAAATATTCAGATTTCCATTTGAAAAGTCTTCACATGCATCATAGGAACATATCATTTACTGAATGATCCATTCTTTTCCCAGTGATCTTAGAAGTAATCCTTGGTGGTTTATTCGCTAAGCCATGTCTGACTCTTGCAACCCCGTGGACTGTAGCCTGCCAGGCTCCTCTGTCGATGAGATTTTCCAGCAAGATTACTGGAGTGGGTTGCCATTGCCTTCTCCAAGTGGTCTTCCTGACCCAGGAATTGAACTCCTACATTGCAGGAGATTCTTTCCCAACTGAGCTACAAGGGAAGCCCAAAGTAATCCTTCAGTTCAGTTCAGTTCAGTCGCTCAGTCGTGTCGACTCTTTGTGACCCCATGAATCGCAGCACGCCAGGCCGCCCTGTCCATCATCAACTCTCGGAGTTCACTCAGACTCATGTCCATAGAGTCAGTGATGCCATCCAGCCATCTCATCCTCTGTCGTCCCCTTCTCCTCTTGCCCCCAATCCCTCCCAGCATCAGAGTCTTTTCCAATGAGTCAACTTCTCATGAGGTGGCCAAAGTACTGGAATTTCAGCTTTAGCATCATTCCTTCCAAAGAAATCCCAGGGCTCATCTCCTTCAGAACGGACTGGTTGGATCTCCTTGCAGTCCAAGGGACTCTCAAGAGTCTTCTCCAACACCACAGGTCAAAAGCATCAATTCTTCGGCGCTCAGCCTTCTTCACAGTCCAACTCTCACATCCATACATCACCACAGGAAAAAACATAGCCTGGAGTAGACGGACCTTTGTTGGCAAAGTAATGTCTCTGCTTTTGAATATGCTACCTAGGTTGGACATAACTTTCCTTCCAAGGAGTAATTTCATGGCTGCAGTCACCATCTGAAGTGATTTTGGAGCCCAAAAAAATAAAGTTTGTCACACTTTTGATCCATTGTTTCCCCATCTATTTCCCATGAAGTGATGGGACCAGATGCCATGATCTTCGTTTTCTGAATGTTGAGCTTTAAGCCAACTTTTTCACTCTCCACTTTCACTTTCATCAAGAGGCTTTTTAGTTCCTCTTCACTCTCTGCCATAAGGGTGGTGTCATCTGCATATCTGAGGTTATTGATATTTCTCCTGGCAACCTTGATTCCAGCTTGTGCTTCTTCCAGCCCAGCGTTTCTCATAATGTACTCTGCATATAAGTTAAATAAGCAGGGTGACAATATACAGCCTTGACGTACTCCTTTTCCTATTTGGAACCAGTTTGTTGTTCCATGCCCAGTTCTAACTGTTGCTTCCTGACCTTACCATATATTAATTTAGATATAAAATAGGATCTGTTTATGAACATCCAGGTGTGATAAAACAGTAAAGAAAATGCAGTAAGACTCCTTCCAACTCCCACCAAAAAAAAGGTGTTATACAGACTGAAATCCAACCAGGGTTCCTTTCCAGCCATGTCAGTGGAGCTCATCTATTAGTCTGTAGAAAGGGGAATCTTTTCTAACTATAAAGACATCCTCCGCTCTTAGCTAAACACCTGCAGAGCTTCCTTGGAAGAGTTCTCGGTGTTTTTCTAATTTACACAAAACTACCATATGGGCTAGCAGCAGTCCTTTGCCATTTATCTTTCAGTGTATTCCTGCAATAAAACATTATTAATTGCCTCAGCCTATAATTGTTTAAAATATGTGTTCAGTAAGTTCCCTTAACTATTTCTTCTTCAAAAGTTTCATCATTATTCTCTCCTTTATTTTTCCAAGTGAACTTTGGAATAATTCTGTTAAGTTTCCTTATCATATCTTCTTCTTTCCTACCTTTGATCACTAAACTCTTCTGTTAGAATTGTGTTAAACTTATATATTAGCCTACTCGAATCACTTCATTATTCAATTTTTCCTTCTGATCCTGAAACAGAAGATGCATTTCTATCTTGAAAAGAGTGGACTTCTGCACCCATTCATATCATGCCTTCCAGCCCATTAGCCCATAAAACTGCCACTTGTTGGGTCCTAGTTTTATGCTGAGAATGAAAAGACTTTTATTCTACAATAACTACAGAACACAAACAACAACTGGGATTGTCACAGCCCGACTTTACAGTAGAAAAGAGGGAAAACAAAGATCTTGATCCAGGTCAGGTTTCCACTTCTAGTTCCAGTTCACATGCACCCGAGACTGTAGTGAGTGCCTTATAAGGAAGCCGGTCATGATCAAAAGAGAAAAACTTGTAGCAGCTTTATGGAGAGGCTTGGCCTAATGACCAGGGCTGGTCTCTTGAGATATGCTCTCCTGCCTCAGCATTTGTAGGCCAGAAAAGTTTGCTCAAAGTAGCTTTATTTTCACGAAAAGCTGCAGAATTCAGAAGATATTTTGTCCACTTGAAGACTCACATACTTAAAATACAAGAAATATAACAAACAAATCTTACTGCAAAAAGAATTAGGTTATTTTTCTTTTAATTAGGTTGGAAACAAATAATACATTCTAGACTGTCTAAAAGTGATTTTGGGCACAAGAAAACCTTTTATTTGAAAATTATGATTTGTGTTCTTTCATGAGAATGCTAATTTCTTAAATGACTTTCAAAGTTTTATATCAGAATTTACCCAGACTGGGTGAGCAGGGCCTGACAAAAATGTAACGCAAGTGACGGCACCTAAACACTTGATCTTGACAAAATGTGATTTGGGGAAATGTCATCATCCTTTAAAATGCAAAGGGACATTGGCTCCTATCACAATCTAACAACAAAGCACTGAGTCTCTTTTTCATTACAGGGATAAAATAATATTAACCATGGCTCTTCTGCAAAAGGCAATCTATGGTATGAATTGCTAGAACACAGATTTGTCATGTTGATTCCATGTCAACAATCTGTCTAGCCTGGCAGCCTGAGAACACACACAGATAAAGTGCTATCAGTTTAGTGGAAATTGGATGGTTTTCAGTGGTGTAATTGTGCAAGCCCATTGTTCACTTTCAAAAATGAAGCTCTCCAGAAGCAATTTCAAAATCACACATATTTCACATATACTGATAGTGTAGGTAAGGATCATCTATTTTCCACAAAATAAATTGCTAAAGACTTTAAGATGAACACCACTATCTATAAATACAATGTTCTGTGTGAAAATCTATACATTATAAAAGTTAAGAAGATAATAAAATACTTAAGGAAATGAAATTGTTTTTATTGAAAATTCTGTGCACTCTACCATGGGCTTAGGGAAGAATTAGTGAAGTGTAAGTGAAAGGTAGAATTAATTTAACCTCATGAGAGAGTGTTTAAAATTTGAAGGGAGCTTTCGCAGGTTCAACTCTATTTACCAAATTAAGTTTCAATATTGCTTATAACTGTAAATTTTGAGGCTGCTGATTTTTGAAGGAAAAAGCATAGCATAGAGTTTTAAAGCATGAACTTTGAAGCAATAGTCATGAGCTCAAATATGTGTGATGCCACATTGGCTATGGAATCTTGGAACTTCTCTTGCTTTAAATTAGATTCCTCACTTCTGAAACATAATTGTCAAAATTATTAGAGTTCATAAATGTAATGCATTTAGCATAGTCTACCTCCAGGGGATCTTCCAAACACAGGGATCAAACCCAGGTCTCCCGCATTACAGGTGGATTCTTTACCAACTGAGCCACCAGGGAAGCCCATAGTCTGGCAAGAAAATATAAAATATATGGTAGTGGTATACGGAAACATGTACAGTTATTCAAACTTTGATATGTGTATGTGAGTTTCTCTTGAAACTGAATCAATATGGGCCAGAATAAAAGGAAAATAGTTACCTTGGCTGGAAAAACAGACTATAACTGTACAGTTTTCTTTGAGGAAGTAAGAGATATTTCTGACATTTTTATCAAGAAATAAATTTTATGGTTAAGAGATATAAACTATTATGTAAAAAAAAAAATAAGCTATAAGGATCAGTTCAATCAGTTCATTGCTCAGTCATGTTGAACACTTTGCACCCCATGGATCCCAGCACGCCAGGCTTCCCTGTCTATTATCAACTCCCGGAGTTTACTTAAACCCATCTCCATTGGGTCAGTGATGCCATCCAACCATCTCATCCTCTGTCGTCCCCTTCTCCTCCTGCCCTCAAACATTCTCAGCATCAAGGTCTTTTCAAATGAGTCAGTTCTTCACATCAGGTGGCCAAAGTATTGGAGTTTCAGCCTCAACATCAGTTCTTCCAATGAATACTCAGGGCTGATGTCCTTTAGGATGGACTGGTTGGATCCCCTTGCAGTTCAAGGGACTGTCAAGAGTCTTTTCCAACACCACAGTTCAAAAGCATCAATTCTTCAGCACTCACTTCTTTATAGTCAACTCTCATATCTATACATGACAACTGGAAAAACCATAGCCTTGACTAGATGGACCTTTGTTGAAAAAGTAATGTCTCTGCTTTTTAATATGCTGTCTAGGTTGGTCACAACTTTCCTTCTAAGGAGTAAGCATCTTTTAATTTCATGGCTGCAATCACCATTTGCAGTGATTTTGGACCCCAAAAATTAAAGTCTGTCACTGTTTCCATTGTTTCCCCATCTATTTCCCATGAAGTGATGGGACCAGATGCCATGATCTTCGTTTTCTGAATGTTGAGTTTTAAGCCAACTTTTTCACTCTCCTCTTTCACTTTATCAAGAGACTCTTTAGTTCTTCTTCACTTTCTGCCATGAGGGTGGTGTCACCTGCATATCTGAGGTTATTGATATTTCTCCTGGCAATCCTGATTTTAGTTTATGCTTCTTCCAGCCCAGCGTTTCTCATAATGTACTCTGCTTATAAGTTAAATAAGCAGGGTGACAATATACAGGCTTGACGTACTCCTTTTCCTATTTGGAACCAGTCTGTTGTTCCATGCCCAGTTCTAACTGTTGCTTCCTGACCTGCATATAGGTTTCTCAAGACACAGGTCAGGTAGTCTGGTATTTCCATCTCTTTCAGATTTTTCCACAGCTTATTGTCATCCACACAGTCAAAGGCTTTGGCATAGTCAATAAAGCAGAAATGGTGGAGAGATCTGACAGAATGTGGTCCACTGGAGAAGGGAATGGCAAACCACTTCAGTATTCTTGCCTTGAGAACCCCATGAACAGTATGAAAAGGCAAAATGATAGGATACTGAAAGAGGAACTCCCTGGGTCGGTAGGTGCCCAATATGCTACTGGAGATCAGTGTTGAAATAACTCCAGAAAGAATGAAAAGATGGAACCAAAGCAAAAACAATACCCAGTTGTAGATGTGACTGGTGATAGAAGCAAGGGCTGATGCTACAAAGAGCAATATTGCATAGGAACCTGGAGTGTCAGGTCCATGAATCAAGGCAAATTGGAAGTGGTCAAACAGGAGATGGCAGGAATGAACGTTGACATTCTAGAAATCAGCGAACTAAAATGGACTGGAATGGGTGAATTTAACTGAGATGACCGTTATATCTACTACTGTGGGCAGGAATCCCTAGGAGAAATGGAGTAGCCATCATAGTCAACAAAAGAGTCTAAAATGCAGTACTTGGATGCAGTCTCAAAAATGACAGAATGATCTCTGTTTGTTTCCAAGGCAAACCATTCAATATCATGTAATCCAAGCCTATGCCCCAACCAGCGCTGAAGAAGCTGAAGTTGAACTGTTCTATGAAGACCTACAAGACCTTTTAGGACTAACACCCAAAAAAGATGTTCTTTTCATTATAGGGGACTGGAATGCAGAAAATACTATACTCAAGTATACCTCAATTAAAATAGAAATTTATTTACAAAGTTAAACATATTTTTAGATATGTTATTCATCAGTTAATTCTAAATTTACAAAATGATTTTATACAGATATATATTCTTTTTCATTAGAACTTTCTGAATTTATTTTTTACTGAAATATAATTGCTTTATAATATTTTGTTAGTTTCTGTTGTACAATGAAGTGAATCAGCTATGTATTTTTAAATGATCACAACAGTAAGTCTTGTTAACATTCATCACTAACACAGTTACAATTTTTTTAAGATCTGCTCTTGTAGCAACTTTAGTATATACAATACAGTATTATTAACTACAGTAAATTATACTGTACAATGTATTCCCAGTACTTATTTATTTTGTAACTGGAAGTTTAAACTGGTGGTCAAGAGGTGTCAAGTTCCAGTTGTATATTTATTTTAATCTTTTAAGTGATCAATTGCATTTATTCAGATATTGCCAGTTTTTCTACCAACGTGCCTTTTCTGTCCCAGATTTCCATACAGCATTTATATCTCCTAGTCTCCCCTGATCTCTGACAGTTGCTTGCTCTTTCTGTGTCTTTCATGACCTTAATTATTTTGAAAAGTAATAGGTGAATATTTTGTAGATTGTCCCTCAAATCAAGTTTGTCTGCTGTTTCCTCATAGTTAGACTGGGGTGATGAGTAATTGGGAAGATACCACAGAAGTGTCATCATTGTATCATCAAGAAGGTACATGATATTGACATGAACTCACACTGGTTATGTAAACGTGGTTAAGGTAGTGTCCACCAGATTTCTCCACTGTAAAGTTACTCTTTTTATCTTTGTAATTAATTATTATTTGGGAGGAGATACTTTGAGCAGAAAAGAATTTACGTTTTCTAATTGTGGTGCTGGAGAAGACTCTAAGAGTCTCTTGGACTGTAAGGAGATCCAACCAGTCAATCCTAAAGGAAATCAACCCTGAATATTCATTGGAAGGATTGATGCTAAATCTGAAGCTCCAATACTTTGGCCACCTGATGCAAACAACCAACTCATTGGAAAAGACCCTGATGCTGAGAAAGACTGAAGGCAGGAGGAGAAAGGGAAGACAGAGGATGAGATGGTTGAGTGGCATCACCAACTCAATGGACATGAACTTGGGCAAACTCTGGGAGATAGTGACAGACAGGGAGGTCTGCAGTGCTGCAGTCCATGGGGTCACTTGCAAAGAATTAGACACAACTTAGGGACTGAACAACAATAATTTGGATATTATGTAAATATCCTATTTCTCCTTAAACTTCTGGCCAATAATTTTAACATGCACTAATGAATCTTGCCTGCAGCAATTAGTACTGTAGTGCTCTAAGAGTGCTACACACTTAGCACTCTTAGTGTGTAGAAGTGCTTAGTGTGTAGAAGTGTGTAGAAGTGTTACACACTTCTTTTTTTTCACATTTTTTGTAATTATTAATTGGGATTCTTTTGTAAGAATTCTTTTACACTTTCTTTGTAAGGAAGTGTGTTTCTTCCACCTCATCTAATATTACCATTTGACTGAGTTTGGTTTAAATCTTAAAATACTATCTGTTCAAAGAACTGCTGTAAGTGTACTGCTAGGAAGCAGGAATAATGGAGGACAGGCCTGCTCCAGGAGTTGCATCATCATTCATGCAGCATTCAGAACTGAGCATCTCCAATGTCAGTCACTGAGCTGGTGCAGGAGAAATGACAATGAATAAGCACAGTCTTTGTATTTAAGGAACTCACAGTCTAATAGAGGGGAACTCATGTAATAAATAAATGCAAGTTAGGCACTAACATAGAAATACATTCCTTAACTATTGGGAGCAGGATGTGCTAACAATTTAGAAATCAGGTACATTGTCACAAAGTGAGCTGAGTTTTTAAAGGTGATTGGGTGTATAGCAGGCAGGCAAGATGGAAAAAGGTATTCTTGGCAGAGAGAATGGCATGATTGTAGGCTGAGAAACTTGAAATCGAAAGATAAACACTAGGAAGTTCAAAAAGATTAGTGGGTTAGTAAGTATTCAGTGACAGTCCTTTACCTTGTAAATCTTTGTGATGAGAGCTACTCAGAGTCTTATACTACTTTTGTTTTAGAAAATGCACTCCAGGGACCATTTAGGTAAGGTATTGAAACTGTGTAAAATTTTAAGTAGGGGGATCAATTAAGGGACTTGGGTTTCTTTTTTTAAATCAAATTTTATATTTTGTGCTATCTGAGTGATAAATATTAATATAAACTTTAGAGTGAGGTGATTATTTTATCGAAAGAAGGTACCATTTATGGGGTCTTATAGCTCAGTAAGTTTGGGGTCATGACTCTTTAGCATTTTTGAGTATCCTAAATTCTGCATTATTTGGGTTTAAAATTCTCTTGAATCCTGAGAACAGCAAACCACATAATATAATGGAAAATCTAGATCTTGCAGCCACTGCTTTTGTCTAGTTACCTTTACAGCCTGCAATGTATATTTTCATAATTTTTAATAGTACATAGAAAATTAGAGTGATGTAGGAACCTCTATGAATCTATTAAATCTACATTCTTAGAGTTATATTTGTATAGGAAACACCACTCTTTTAGTTATTTTAAGTTAATATTTAATTTCAGCTGTTGGAAACAAAGCAATGGGAGTGAGGCCAATGTTGAAGGAATTTCAGAAAAGGGTAAGATTAAGAAGTTCATGAGGGAAGGTAAACAGTAAACAACACTCTAGTTATTACTGAAAAGCATAGACTCTAGATAATACAATAGGGGCTGATGAGATATTCAAAGAGAACTGCATAGTTATTGGCAATTTAGATTACATGCTACTATGATGCATTAGCAGCAAGCTGACCTTTGAGTTTATGTATAAAAACTTTTAACATTTCATGAGTACCAAGAGCATTAACCTATACAGATATTTCAGAAAGTTCTATGAGAACTTGTATGTATTAGTCAGAATTCTGGACGGGAATAAATAGGTCATTCAAGCTAGGTTATTTGAGAAGAGTTTACTTAAAAGACTGTTTTTAAAGGTGTGGGCAAAATTTAAGAAATATAGTTACCCTCATAGAGTAATACTTTAGGAAGCCATTGCCACACCTAGACATACAGAGGCAAGAGGAAGACGAAGGAATGGTTACTAGAATCCAGAAAGGATAACTATATGGAGAAGTTGTGACTTTCAGGTAAGGGGCACAGCCAAATGTGACTAGTCAGGAAGGGAACAGGGGGTATCACTGTGCTGACATCACTCTCCTCCCACATTCCCATCTCCTGCTGGTGTTTCCCATCGCTCGATTGCACTAGCGAATCTGAAGGCAATGGAGCGATCAGATGCAGTCCCAGTGGGTCATTCTTCTAGAGAACAGAGCAGTATAAAGAAGGATGATTAGCAAATCTGGTTGGTTAAATTGAAGATATTTAACACATTTTAACTAATACTTTTTAAGAAGCAAGAAAGAGTTATCTTTATTTAAATTGGACTTTATTTGAATATAACTCTCATTAAAGATAAAAGGGTTTTAACCAATATGAGTTTCGAATTCATTAAATTTGGGGAAGCATAGATCAGCATGTTGAAGACTTTTTTATCATTTTAAAATAGATTTTACAGTTATTGGAAACAGAAAGAACACACAAATTAAATATAAAAGAATGAAATAAAATGTAAAAATAGGTATAATTTATAAGCTTAAAAACTTCAGTTGCCCACTCGGTATCACAAAATCCAATTTGACATTAAAATGAATATGAAAGTCTACTAACAGATATTTAGAAAAAGCATGCCCAAACATCAGAAATCGCTTAGATGCCTTTAGGCAAAGTATAATGTGTTTTTATGATACTAACATTTAAAACTTCTTCTTCAAGCAAAGTATATCATGTGAGAATCTGGGGGGTTTTGTGTGTGTCTGCTGGTATAATGCTTGAATTTTCACTTGGATAATTGAAAAAATTTTGTCTCATTATCTACTTCAAATAATATTTAAAAGCAAAAGTAGACTGCAATTTTAGTAAGCCAAGAGTATTATAATGTATTATTTCAAATAACATAGCAAAATAATTTCATTTTTATTGTAAATATTTAAAGTAAAACAATGTTTAAATATTCACTTGAGAATAAAAGTCTTAATGCAACTTTTACAAGTTTTGTGTTCTTTTTCAAAATATTTTATTTTGTATTAGTTATAAAATTAGTTTCTATTAGCCTGGTCCTGGTCAAAAGTACTTTATGAATATTAACTATTTCTGGTACATATTGTTAGTTTTATTAGTGAAAGGAACCAATTTTCCCATTTATTTATTTTGTTTACTGACAGTCTTCAGACTTTCAACTGTACTGAGTGGACTACTTCTTTAGCTTTCAATTTTAATAACTGATTTTTGTTAATATGGTAGTACTATTTTTATTTTCTTGATAAGAACATTTAAATGTTAAACTAATGCAATAATTCTAGTTGTAAATATGAGTAATAATCATCATTATTATAGAATTGGTCTTGACAAGTCTAAAATAAAACATCTGAGATCATGTGAGAGTGAAGTAATGTAGTAACATAGAAAAAGAAAAAAAAATACAAGAGTTGATGTCAAAACAATTGGATATCAGTCTTGGTTATGTTCTGCAGCTCTATGAATCAGTTGTACCAGCTCTGGATAACAGTTTGGGGCATTAAATAAGATACTGTTTTTACACGGTTGCTTGTACCCATTCCTCTGGTCGCATTATTTCTTCTGTTCTCGGCCATGTATTAATATATATAGGTGTGTACATGTTGACTCTTTAAAGTTCATCTTGCAAACAGTATCTTGAAAGCAAAAATGCTTTTGATTTTCAAGTGAGAGTCTTTGTTGAGAGAGAAAAGTTTCACTTGGAATATTTAAAGCTAGGTTTTACAGATTAAAAGCAATTGCTGGGAATTCCCTGGCAGTTCAGTAGTTGATCCTCATTCAGAGGATGAGATGGTTGGCTGGCATCATGGACTCAATGGACATGAGTTTGAGCAAACTCTCAGGGATGGTGAAGGACAGGGAAGCCTGAGGTGCTGCGATCCATTGGATTACGAAGAGTTGCACAGGATTTAGCAATCGAACAACAACCAGTAGTTAGGACTCAGGGTCTTCATGGTCAGGACCCAGGCTTGATCCACAGTGATCCATGATCATACCAAAAGATGCGTGGTGCAGCCAAAAAAAAAAAAAGTAATTGGTAAAACTGATGCTAGGAACCCAAGTAGTGAAAAGTGCTAATGCATCACCTTTCCTACTCCAAACAAGGGCTTAATTTGGATGATTCTTGGAACAGCAGATAGCCTTGAAGCTTCATGAATAGCCTTGAAGCTCTGTAGTACCTACCAACTTCCCAGACAGTTAACAGTAATTGTGCCTTGGAGAAGGCACTGGCAACCCACTCCAGTACTCTTGCCTGGAAACTCCCATGGATGGAGGAGCCTGGTGGGCTGCAGTCCATGGGGTCGCTAAGAGTCGGACACGACTGAACGACTTCCCTTTCACTTTCTACTTTCATGTGTTGGAGAAGGAAATGGCAACCCACTCCAGTGTTCTTGCCTGGAGAATCCCAGGGACAGAGGAGCCTGATGGGCTGCTGTCTGTGGGGTGGCACAGAGTCGGACACTACTGAAGCGACTTAGCAGCAGCAGTGCCTGTGGGAGATAGTCCCACTTAACAGGAGAAAGTGTGCCCCACCCTCCCAGTGAAATGGAAAGAACATTTCTCTGTAAACAGTGCACTCCCCAGGAGGCTGAGGACTACAATTCTGCTTTTCTGGGTCCCAGTCCTCTTCCAGATAGTCTCTTTCTATCTGGATTGTTAACAGGGCCTTGCTTTGCTTCAGAGTTAACCAGGACTGGACCAGCTAGCTGTAGGAGAATCATTTTAGAATGTACACTACATTTTATACCTCCAGTTTAAAGCTAGAGAACAACAGGATGACAGGAAAATTCTACTCAATATTCTGTTATGCAAACTTCCTAAAGATCATCTAGAAATAATTGTGAGTTTTTTTTTGGATATTCACAAATAATTTTTTAAAGCCAGCAAGAATGTATTGGGAAGTTAAAACCATTAAAGTGTTGCCTATTACATTTTAGCAATGGAAAAATAAGTTTTCAAAGGAGAAAAGAAGACATTAAACAATTTTCTGTCACACGGATTCATATGTGTACAAATTTTATACAATACAAAAACTCAAGAAATCTGCTATATGGAATATAAAGCCTAGATATCAAAATTGAGAAGTAATTTTTATGTAATGATACGTCTCATTCACAGTTGCTTTAGGATATTGCTACATAATGAACTTTTAATACAATGGTTATTATGACAGAGTATGATTCCCCTTAGAAAATATACAGGATATGTTTTAGGGAAACATAGCATGCTGCTGCTGCTGCTAAGTCGCTTCAGTCGTGTCCGACTCTGTGCGACCCCATAGACGGCAGCCCACCAGGCTCCTCTGTCCCTAGGATTCTCCAGGCAAGAATACTGGAGTGGGTTGCCATTTCCTTCTCCAATGTATGAAAGTGAAAAGTGAAAGTGAAGTCGCTCAGTCATGCCCGACTCTTAGCGACCCCACGGAATGGAGCCTACCACGCTCCTCCATCCGTGGGATTTTCCAGGCAAGAGTACTGGAGTGGGGTGTCATTGCCTTCTCTGACACATAGCATATCTTACTAACATTACACAGGAAAATCTGAATACTCTCTCTTTTATAAATAGAATTGCTCTGTAAGGTATTATTTTCACAGAGCTTTACTGAAAGATAGCCTATATGCTTATTAAGAGTAGTGGTGGAAAATACTTGTGTGCTCAGTCATGTCTGACTTTGCAACCATGGACTATAGCCCGTCAGGCTCCTCTGTTCATGGGATTCTCTGGCAAAAGTACTGGAGAGGGTTGCCATATCTTTCTCCATGGGATCTTCTTAACCCAGGGATTGAACCCGAGTCTCCTATATCTCCTGCATTTGTAGGTAGATTCTTTACCACTGAGCCACCTGGAAAATACTTAAAAAAGATTAGAGACAATGGCATACCATGTTAGAAGCTCTGTTTTAAAAGGTTCTCAAGATCACTTGGGCTTCCCTGGTGGCTCAGACGGTAAAGCGTCTGTCTGCAATGCAGGAGACCCGGATTTGACCCCTAGGTTGGGAAGATCCCCGGAGAAGGAAATGGCAGCCCACTCCAGTATTCTTGCCTGGAAAATCCCATGGATGGTGGAGCCTGGTAGGCTGCTGTCCATGGAGTCACAAAGAGTCAGACACGACTGAGCGACTTCACTTTCTTTCATGCTCACTTAGAAACAACTCAGTGAATTCTACTTAACTGCACATTCCAAAATATGAAGGAAACAATTATTGAAGGCAAGAAGGCTATGTCATAGATTTAACTTCAACTAATATTTTATTTTCAAAAATTGGAATAAGCAAGCTAATTACTTTAAACTCATTTTTAAATTATAGCTGAGTCCTTCCTTTTTCCTCTTTACAAGAAAGTTATGGTATTGCTATTATTTGAGAAACAACAGTGTATAAGAAAATCTGGTAGGATTATTTTGAAAATATAATATAGTGTATTTCTTTCAGTTTTCTTCTTCTACCTCAGAGAACGCTGTTTCCTTGTTTCATATTCTTTATCCTATCTACTACCAAATAATTTGACTCTAAAACCATAATTTACTCTAGTTCTAGTACAGGTAAATAGTTCCTTTCTTTGTAATATATTTATTGAAGAAAGTAACATTTGGCCAAATCTTCGATGTAACAGACTAGTAAGAAGATTGCAAACAAATATAATGATAGAGAAAAATTATAATTTAAGGTAGGGAGGTGCTGATGAATAAAATAATAGAGATGTTTCTAAGCTTTTTAAATTAATATACTGTATTCAACAGTGATAAAAAATTAATGAAGAATATTCATAGAATATTAATAGTGAGTGGTTAGTCTCAGTAATGGAAATAAAAATTAGTTAATTGTTAAAAATTATCTGCATTTCTTAAATTTTTATACAATTTTCCTTCTTTTTAATTTAGCTATGGTTTTCTAAGTTATATTATTCAACAGGATAAAAATAATTAGAAATATTATGTCATTTGAGTTTTATAGAAATCATTTAATAGTATGAAAGTAATATACTTTTCTCACTTTTAGTTCAGAAATTAGTGAAAAAATGCCGTGTCTTTCTTAAGTTATGGATGCATTTTTATAATTACAGTTAAACTTTCGGCTTAGTGAACGATAACTAAGCTTGGTGTGTGTAGCTTGTATGCCACGATTCTAAAAAACAAAAACAAACAACAAAGAAAAGTGCCCGTAGTTATGAGGTTATCCATTTAGTTTTGGTTGTGCTGGATCTTTGTTCCTGCATGCGGGCTTTCTCCTACTGCCGCCAGCTGGGACTATTCCTCCTCGTGGTGCTCAGGCTTCTCACTGCGGTGAATTCTGTTGTGGAATACAGGCTCTAGGCATAGGGCCTTCAGTAGTTGTGGCTCACCAGCTTGGTGCTCTGCGGCATGTGGAATCTTCTGGATCAGGGATTTGAACCCATATCCTCTGTACGGGCAGGTGGATTCTTATCTACCAGGAAAGTCCAGCCCTTTTATTTTGATATATTCTTAGAATAAAATCCAACCTAATCCTTGGGATAACAGTAGAAAGAGTGTGAACTTTGAAATGAAACAATCCTGGGTTCAAATGCCAAGCTTTCTGTCTCCTGTTTTTACAGTACCTCTCATCTCTAACGTTATGCACTTAACCTGATAGTCCCCACATTTCCTTCTCTTTCACATCACATTTTGTTTCTCACATCGAGGGATAAAGCTTGTTTACGGCCTGCCTCCTTGAATCTTTGCTGGCCTTATGACTAGCTTCATCCCATAGAATGCAGTCGACTTCTCGGTCTAAGACAGGCAGCTTTCACTTTTCTTTCTCTTGGAATCCAGCTTCCAAGCTATGAGAAGCCTAAACCAAAGTAACAGCCTATGTGGCAAAGCCATGTGGAAAGAGAAAAGTCCTAAGACTACATAGAGGAGAACCAAGAAACCCAGCCAACAGTGAGAACAGGCCCCAAACACATGACCCTAAATGAGTGCTTTTACTTAAGTCTTTCCAACTATTCTACTTAATCCACTGGCCTGTGAGTGCGGAGGCCATGTTGGATGTTCCGCTTCAGTAGTGGGGCGTGCCGCTGGATGGCGCGCCACCTGAACAGTTGCTTGGAAGGCCCCATTCCTTGAAACGTCCTGTGCTTTTTTTAGTGCTCTGCCGTCACCAACTCGAATCCTTGCTAGTTTATAAGCAAAGTCCCACATTTTCATCACACACTGGACTGGCAAACCACATAGCCTGTGCTGCCAAGCGGATGTCATGCGGACCTGAGGTCGCTCAAACCCACCGTGCCCTGTTCACATATCTCACCTGTAATATTTTAAGTAATAATTAAATGATAGTTGTTTTAAGCTGCTAAGTTTTAGGGGAGTGAGTTCACAGCCATAAAACAAATAGTTCACAAAACACATGAC
This sequence comes from Bos javanicus, assembly GCF_032452875.1. Lineage (NCBI taxonomy): Eukaryota > Metazoa > Chordata > Mammalia > Artiodactyla > Bovidae > Bos > Bos javanicus. The sequence continues at coordinate 8,209,765 of NC_083869.1, forward strand.
ATTTGAAAATAGCATAGAAGCTCAGAAGAAGACTGTGAAGAATATCTTTTGAGAGGGAGAGGGAGGAAGAAATAGAGATATTTACATGAAGATATAATGGTATGTTTAAAGAATATATTTATAAAATGTATTTTTAGAATGACAGATGGTAAAAGGAATAGAGGAAATTTTGGAAACAAAAGTATTAACCAATGAATTATTGAAAAACTTGAAGGGTTTTGTAATCACAATCAATGTATGTACCTTACCCTTACTACTACTACTACTACTACTGCTGCTACTGCTGCTGCTGTTGCTGCTGCTAAGTCGCTTCAGTCGTGTCCGACTCTGTGTGACCCCAAAAATGGCAGCCCACCAGGCTGCCCCGTCCCTAGGATTCTCCAGGCAAGAACACTGGAGTGGGTTGCCATTGCCTTCTCCAATGCATGAAAATGAAAAGTAAAAGTGAAGTTGCTCAGTCGTGTCCAACTCTTAGTGACCCCATGGACTGCAGCCTACCAGGCTCCTCCATCCATGGGATTCTCCAGGCAAGAGTACTGGAGTGGGGTGCCATTGATTTCGGTCGTGTACGACTCTGTGCAACCCCATAGACGGCAGCCCATCAGGCTCCCCCGTCCCTGGAATTCTCCAGGCAAGAACAAGTACTGGAGTGGGTTGCCATTTCCTTCTCCAATGCATGAAAGTGAAAAGTGAAAGTGAAGTCGCTCAGTCGTGTCTGACTCCTAGCGACCACATGGACTGCAGCCCACCGGGCCCCTCCGTCCATGGGATTTTCCAGGCAAGAGTACCTTACCCTTAGTTGATGTTTAAAATATTGAATTGTGGATTAAATGTTACTCAATAGTTAAAGCTCAATAATTTTAGAAAGTACATTTTTAATAAAGAATTCATAAGAAAAAGAAAAGTAAGCATGTATAGAAAAATTTATTTCTAAGAAAAATGAATTAAAGTTATCCCTCTTACACTGTTGGTGGGAATGCAAACTAGTACAGCCACTATGGAGAACAGTGTGGAGAGTCCTTAAAAAACTGGAAATAGAACTGCCTTATGATCCAGCAATCCCACTGCTGGGCATACACACTGAGGAAACCAGAAGGGAAAGAGACACATGTACCCCAATGTTCATCGCAGCACTGTTTACAATAGCCAGGATATGGAAGCAACCTAGATGTCCATCAGCAGATGAATGGATAACATAGCATATGGTGGTACAGACACACAATGGAATATTACTCAGCTATTAAAAAGAATGCATTTGAATCAGCTCTAATAAGGTGAATGAAACTGGAGCCTATTATACTTTTTTTTTTAATTTTATTTTATTTTTAAACTTTACAATATTGTATTAGTTTTGCCAAATATCGAAATGAATCTGCCACAGGTATACCTGTGTTCCCCATCTTGAACCCTCCTCCCTCCTCCCTCCCCATACCATCCCTATGGGTCGTCCCAGTGCACCAGCCCCAAGCATCCAGTATCGTACATCGAACCTGGACTGGTGACTCGTTTCATACATGATATTATACATGTTTCAATGCCATTCTCCCAAATCTCCCCACCCTCTCCCTCTCCCACAGAGTCCATAAGACTGATCTACACGTCAGTGTCTCTTTTGCTGTCTCGTACACAGGGTTATTGTTACCATCTTTCTAAATTCCATATATATGCGTGAGTATACTGTATTGGTGTTTTTCTTTCTGGCTTACTTCACTCTGTATAATAGGTTCCAGTTTCATCCATCTCATTAGAACTGATTCAAATGTATTCTTTTTAATGGCTGAGTAATACTCCATTGTGTATATGTACCACAGCTTGCTTATCCATTCATCTGCTAATGGGCATCTAGGTTGCTTCCATGTCCTGGCTATTATAAACAGTGCTGTGATGAACATTGGGGTACACGTGTCTCTTTCCCTTCTGGTTTCCTCAGTGTGTATGCCCAGCAGTGGGATTGCTGGATCATAAGGCAGTTCTATTTCCAGTTTTTTAAGGAATCTCCACACTGTTCTCCATAGTGGCCGTACTAGTTTGCATTCCCACCAACAGTGTAAGAGGGTTCCCTTTTCTCCACACCCTCTCCAGCATTTATTGCTTGTAGACTTTTGGATCACAGCCATTCTGACTGGCGTGAAATGGTACCTCATTGTGGTTTTGATTTGCATTTCTCTGATAATGAGTGATGTTGAGCATGTTTTCATGTGTTTGTTAGCCATCTGTATGTCTTCTTTGGAGAAATGTCTATTTAGTTCTTTGGCCCATTTTTTGATTGGGTCATTTATTTTTCTGGAGTTGAGCTGTAGGAGTTGCTTGTATATTTTTGAGATTAGTTGTTTGTCAGTTGCTTCATTTGCTATTATTTTCTCCCATTCTGAAGCCTATTATACTGAGTGAAGTAAGTCAAAAGAAAAACACCAATACAGTATACTAGCGCATATGTATGGAATTTAGAAAGATGGTAATGATGACCCTATATGTGAGACAGCAAAAGAGACACAGATGTAAAGAACAGACTTTTGGACTCTGTGGGAGAAGGTAAGGGTGGGATGATTTGAGAGAATAGCATTGAAACATGTATATTATCATATGTGAAATAGGTCTCCAGTCCAGGTTCGAGGCATGAGACAGGGTGCTCAGGGCTGGTGCACTGGGATGACCCTGAGGGATGGGATGGGGAGGGAGGTGGGAGGGAGGGTCAGGATGGGGGACACATGTACACCCGTGGCTGATTCATGAGAATGTATAGCAAAAACCGCCACAATATTGTAAAGTAATTAGCCTCCAATTAAAATAAAAATTTTTTTAAAAAGCTAAAAAAAAAAAATACTAATAAAGTTATCCAGACTAGATTAAAATAATGCTTATAGAGCAAAAAATGACAATATATTTTTTTATCAATTAAAAAAATATGTAAGTTCAGTTTGAAACGCCCTAAAATTCTATACATCAACTTAACTGGGCTGAATTTTTGTGCATGATCAGGAACTAGATGAGGATCTAATTGCATTTTTATTCATGTGAATAATATGTCTACCTCTTCACTGGTTTATAATTTCACATCACTCATATGCTAATGTCATATATGTGGATCTCTTCCCACGTACTTTATTCTGCCCCATTATTTTTCTGTTCATGCATCAATATCACACTCTTTTAATTACTACAGACCTAAAGTGAGTTTCTATTTCCTTGAGTAAGTCTTAAGGAAAACTCCTCTCGTTTTCTTTTCTTCTCTGTTTTCTTCTTTTTCTATACCTCTTTTATCACTCCTCTCTTTCTTATTATTCTACTTTAAAAATTAGTCTTATCTGATTTATAATAAGCTTGCCAACTGTATGAAAAACAGCTTCTCATGCTGTCTTTTATCTTTTGTTCCTTTTTCAGAAACTTCTTTTAAATTCATATATTAGACTTTCTCCATTTAAACATTCTCTTATATATGCAGCATTCTATATCATTAAATTAATCTTTTCTTGTCTCTCTGTATCTAGGCTTGATGTTTAACTATATCCCTAGCTTTAAATTGCAATGTCAGTATTCTTTACTTCTAGAATTGTTTTTCTTGAATCTGTTTTCTGTTCATGGCTCTTGTTCTTTCAGTATGTTTTATTTTCTTTTTTAATTTCTTCTTTTATTATTTTACATTTTCACTTAGTATAATATAATGTCTCTATCATTGAGCTCTCAATTCTACTTTTCCAGCTTATTTTGAACTAAGACATTTCCTTCCCCTTATTGGTAATAAAACCAAAGCTCATAGTGGTGAGGGTCCATATTCTAGATTCCATATTTCCATGATCCTTCTGAACAGTAGTTCATAGTTTCCATACTGCGTTTGGTTTCTTTGTTTATATGCAGTAAGTACTTGATTTTTTTGAACAACAGTAAAAGTAGAGAAGCTCATCTTATATTTTAGCTAAAATACTTGTTATTATAGCACAGAGATTAAATACATAACTAACAAAGCCATGTTTTCTTGATGGTGATCAAATCTTTACTTCTTACTAGCTGTGACTTTAGAAAAGGAGAGAGAATGCAATATTTGAAGCAATCAATAATGACTGACATGTTTCTAAAACTGATTTGAGAAGCTTTCTGGGCTCATTCAGGATAAATACAAACAAAGCATGTTTAGACAATTATATCAACACTGATGAAAACCACATACAAAGACAAACCTTAAAAGTAGTTAAAGGGGGAACACTGCATTGTCTCTAAAAAAGCAACAGAAAAACTTACACATGACTTCTTAACAAAAATTCCATATGCTGATGGAAATCTGAATCAGCATATCATGGAATAATATTTTAATAATGCTGAAAGAAAATAATTCCAAGCTATCTCCTTATACCAATAATAAAATCTTTCAAAAGTTAAGAAAAATAAGAAGATCTAAAACAAATTTCATCAGCTAACCCACAATAGAGAGAGCAAGAGAGAGAGGTAGATAAATACTGAAGCGAATTGTTTTGCCTCCTCTCTTAAGTAAAATCCAGTTTATATTATATGACTTAGTCTAAGCAATTATCTCATTTGTGAGGCTCCCCTGAGAACTTCTTCATCCACTATAGAATAACATTTATTTCATTGTCTACTTTTTCCATATACTAACTGTAGTATTTCTTTGATTGCAGTAACATGTAATCTGCCTCTTCCTTAGGATGAACTTGTGGTAAGTGATGGTATAAAACAGTTAATCTGAACTCTATAGTAAGGGATAGTGTCATATTTATCTTTGTATCTGAGGTAATTAGCACATTGTCTGATTCATGATATGTATGCTATCAGTATTTGATAAGTAAGAGAATAATTGAATAAATTAATGACTTTGTAGTAGAAGTTAGCTGGCAGTGGGAAAGGATAGAAAGCAAAGCTTATCTTCTAAGTGATTATAACCTAATTAATGACAGTACTTTTGCACATTCAATTGTTTAGCAAATGTATAGGCTCCAAATATCAGCAATAAAATGTGTAATATAGAAAATAAGTCCTTTAAGATTCAGGAAAAAAATTCTGTAGAAAAGGAAGAAGCTAGTTGGTTGGTCTTAATAAAGTCACTTATGCATTTTAACTCAGCTTTCTTCTGAGTGATATGGAAGGTTAAGAAGTTTCTGGACATTTTCCCCTTCCTTAAGGCATTTATATCCTCCTACACACATCAAGCAGTTAGCTTCTGAGTGGTCTTGTGTTTTTTGCCTGCCTAACAAGCTGTCCTTCTGGTAATGCCATCCAAAATTTTCTTGAGAGATAAATTAACCCTATATTATGAAATGAGCACTTCAATGGATCCCTGGTTTCCTCACTAGTGACTATGTTTTTGTTGAAGCAATGGTATCCTTATTGTTTCCAGGTCCAACATGGTCACAGGAAGCCATAGGGAGAAGGCAATCAATCCTCTTAAATCCCTTAGTGCATCACTATAACCCTCCAGCAATTTTATGACCGCTAAATATTAATGTAACTAAATCACCTGAATGGAGTATCCAGAATCTTTTCCCAATGCTCTCTCTGAATGTTTCTGTTACATGAAAAAAATAAAATTCCCTTCATATTAATCTTATGTGTTTTATTGCTTGAAATAAAAAGAATCTTGATGGGAAAAGGCAAAAATAACACTACAGAAGTTGAAGAACCCTCCTCCTTGAACTTTTTCCTGCCTTATCATTCTTTCCTCCATTTTGCTCCAACAATAGAAAACTACTTTCATTGCCCAGGCATATTATGTTCTTTGGGTGCCTGACATACTTATACTATTTCTGGTAAAGGTCTGGCACAAAGATCTTACTTATTTTTTCTGTGCAGACTTCAGTGTTAGTATAGATCTCCCTCTCCTCACCTTCTGCATGCAAACTTCATCATTTTATTCTGCACCACTGCTTTGTCTTTTATATAACATTTTTGTTCATATAATACTATATTGTAATTATTTATTCATATCTAGTCATCCTCATTATTGTATACTTTTTGAGGGTTGTAATTTTATTGGATTAATTTTTTATTCACCAGTAGTATGTTGAAAGTAAATTGAAGTAAAATATGTATTGAATACATAAAAATACCAGAAAGGAAGAAAAACAAACTGAGCACAGCAACGCATTGGGCATAACTACTCCAAAAGTATTTTCTCAACTAGACAGCTATGTCATGAGGGACTTTTTCTTTTTTTTTATTGCTTTGGTTTTTCCCTCATAAAATTGTATATAATGAAATCCTAAAACTTAAAGGCACTTTAAAAGCATTCCCACGTCAAAAATTTTCTTTATATCACTAGGGCATTAAAACAGGATGCATGTCTTGTCAAATATCTTATCTCTTCTGAGCTACTACATGAATTCTTTTTTGAAATTGACACATGGGGACCAAAAAAATAAAGTGCGTATAGAGTGCGGAAATACACAATAACAGTGTCATAAACAAATATCAGAGAGATAATATTCAAAGCTGCAAACTCTGACTTTGTTTAAAACCCAACTGATGCTAGTTGTATGGCTAGCAGTACTAATAAAAATGCCAAAGTATACCAAAAAACAAAATCCAACCCAACATCACACAAGCAAGCAAAGACAATGAATAAAAATCAACGTTCTTGACAAATATGTGATTATCTCTTGTTTACTCCAGCAGCTTTAAATTAGCATGGCTAATTCTGGCTTTGAGGCCTCATTTACCTACTAAAGGGGATGAAGCAGGGGTCGTTCTATTAAAGGAACAAGAATGTTGTTGTATGGGGGTCATGATATCAACAGGTTGGAGTCCTGTTGACTAAACTGGAACTCTTTTCTAGGCCAATAAGTGTGATAATTTAACTTGTACTTTCAATGAAACAATTTTTCTGTCATCTACTGAAATATACTATATTAAAAGATAATTTCTTAGATAAAAATGAAAAACTCTAGATATCTACTCCAAATACAAAAGGTGATGTTGAATTTGAAATCTTAATAAAATATAAATCTTTTTTGCTAAACTTCACTAAATGGATAGTGTATTAGTCTGTTTGGCTGCCATAACAAAATACTATAATCCAGTAGTGAAAAAAGCTGAAATTGATTTCTCACACGGTTCTGGAGGCTGGGAAGTCCAAGATCAAAATGCCATCATATTGGTTCTCGGTGAGAGCTCTTTTCCGGGCTTGCACACTATTGCCTTCTTGTAATCCTCTCACATGGCTTTGCATGCAGAAAGAACAGAAAGAGAGAGAGAGAGAGTCATTTCACTTCTTCTTATAAGGTACTATTGTCCTCATGTCTAACTGGACCCTAATTACTTCCCAAAGACTCCATCTTCAAATACTATTACAATGGAGTGTAAGGCATATGCAGATGGAAGGAGCCAGAGTCTATGACAAGTAGAGAGCTACTGATAATTTGATCTCATGCAGTTTGCCGCCAGAGAATTCTATCATTTTATTATTTTAAACTGGGCCTTCCCTGGTGGCTCACTGCTAGAGAATCTGCCTGCCAGGGCAGGAGACAAACCCTGCATTAAGGAAGATCATGCAGAGAAGGGAATGGCAACCCACTCCAGTATTCTTGCCTGGAGAATTCCATGGACAGAGGAGGCTGGCAGGGCCCAGTCCCTGGGGTTGCAAAAGACTTGGGCCTTACATAGTGACTAAACAACAATTATTTTGAAACACCTTAGGAAGATTGCCACTTGAAAATCACCAAGTTAATTTTATTGACAACTATTTCCTCAGCCCTTACAATAATTGACCAACACGGTGATGCTCATTAAATATGTTGTTGAATAAACATATAGATGAGAGAAGGAATGAATTAACAAACTTCACACTTAGGTATAAATGCAGAAAATGAAGGAGCTCCCCAAAAAAGAGTTCTGTGTTATATTGTCCATGTATTTTATACTTGTTTGTGAAGGGTCTAATAATAGCAACGCAAGCTGAATTTTGAGGGGTTCGGGGAGGTTGGCCGCATCTCACGGCATGTGGGATCTTAGTTCCCTGGCTAGTGATTGAACCAGAAGTCCCTGCTTTGGAAGCTTGGAGACGTAAACCACTGGACCACCAAGGAAGTCTTACAAGCTGAGCTTTTTTATTTTTGTTTTTGGCAATCCTGATTCATCAGTGAGAATCAAGTCAAAAAACTACCCTTGGATTTCAAACAAAATTTAACACAGAGCATATTTACATAGCTGAGAGCAGAGCTGAAAAGCCAAAATAAAGATGATGAGACAATTAGTAATAGCAATAAATTAGTATCATCAGTAGGCTGGAAAGACAAAACAAGAAGGCCTTATTAGTGAATTCCAAAAGACAAACCATCGAGCAGAAGCTGGAAGTACAGCAGGCCTGTACAGCAAGACCTCAGTCCGTGCTGTGAAGGACTGTTTGGTGGCAATAAGGCCACAGAGAAAACTCACTGGAGTTTTACACTTTGTAAAACACTGGAGATGCCAGTGGAGGTAGACACTTATGGAGAGAGGCTGTGGGGTAAAATACTCTGGCTTCTCATTTCATCCTGCCTTCTAATCTTATTAGTAAACAAGGGTTTCTGGAAAATGCAGTTTCTATTGCGATAGAAAGAAGGGGAAAAAGTTGGAGAATGGAAGTGAGAACGAAACAACCAAATGTTTGGCTGTTTCTAATTAGCCAAACAGTATGCACTGTGATTTTAAGTAGAAAAATGTTCATATTTAATTCTTTATATTGCCATATTCTTTTTTAAAGAGAATCAGTTATTTTTCTCACTTCATTTTTAAAAAATATTCTCATAAAAGATGTAAGAACTTATCTTTAGAACAAAGATACACTTTTTATTGAAGATGAAATTATAGATCCAATGTTTGAGACACAAAAAGTGATAGATATAAGGACCACATTTTTGTCATTAATAATCTATTTTTGCTTGCTTCTTAAAATAACTCAAAGCAACGTGGTATCTCATGCCACAAAGTGGAAAAGCCATATGATTTAAACATGGTGAAAATATTTTCAGTTCAGTTCAGTCATTCAGTTGTGTCTGACTCTTTGAGACCCCATGAATCGCAGCACGCCAGGCCTCCCTGTCCATCACCAACTCCTGGAATTCACTCAGACTCACGTCCATCGAGTCAATGATGCCATCCAGCCATCTCATCCTCTGTCGTCCCCTTCTCCTCTTGCCCCCAATCCCTCCCAGCATCAGTCTTTTCCAATGAGTCAACTCTTCTCATGAGGTGGCCAAAGTACTGGAGGTTCAGCTTTAGCATCATTCCCTCCAAAGAAATCCCAGGGCTGATCTTCAGAATGGACTGGTTGGATCTCCTTGAAGTCCAAGGGACTCTCAAGAGTCTTCTCCAACACCACAGTTCAAAAGCATCAATTCTTTGGTGCTCAGCTTTCTTCACAGTCCAACTCTCACATCCATACACGACCACTGGAAAAACCATAGCCTTGACTAGACAGACCTTTGTTGACAAAGTTATGTCTCTGCTTTTGAATATGCTATCTAGGTTGGTCATAACTTTCCTTCCAAGGAGTAAGCGTCTTTTAATTCCATGGCTGCAGTCACCATCTGCAGTGATTTTGGAGTCCAAAACAATAAAGTCTGACACTGTTTCCACTGTTTCCCCATCTATTTCCCATGAAGTGATGGGACTGGATGCCATGATCTTCGTTTTCTGAATGTTGAGCTGTAAGCCAATTTTTCACTCTCCACTTTCACTTTCATCAAAAGGCTTTTTAGTTCCTCTTCACTTTCTGCCATAAGGGTGCTGTCATCTGCATATCTGAGGTTATTGATATTTCTCCTGGCAATCTTGATTCCAGCTTGTGTTTCTTTCAGTCCAGCATTTCTCATGATGTACTCTGCATAAAAGTTAAATAAGCATGGTGACAATATACAACCTTGACGTACTCCTTTTCCTATTTGGAACCAGTCTGTTGTTCCATGTCCAGTTCCTACTGTTGCTTCCTGACCTGCATACACATTTCTCAAGAGACAGGTCAGTTGGTCTGGTATTCCCATCTCTTTCAGAATTTTCCACAGTTTATTGTGATCCACACAGTCAAAGGCTTTGGCATAGTCAATAAAGCAGAAATAGATGTTTTTCTGGAACTCTCTTGCTTTTTTGATGATCCAGAGGATGTTGGCAATTTGATCTGGTTCCTCTGCCTTTTCCAAAACCAGCTTAAACATCAGGAAGTTCACGGTTCACGTATTGCTGAAGCCTGGCTTGGAGAATTTTGAGCATTACTTTACTATAATACTCTTGTGTATTAGTAGTATACTATTATTTGTTATCTTTCCCATTGCTTTACAGAAGTTTAAATATTCTAGATTCTAGTTTTGGTTGATTATGTTGCAAATACTTTCCTTCAGTTGTGGTTTTGGTTAAAAAATTTCAATGAAAAAAAAACAACAACCATTTTTCTTACAAATTAGTTTATCTGTAGTTTGGAAGAGAAATTAAAAAAAAAAACACAACTAGAATCGGTAAGACTACTAAAACATTTTTTATAAGCTAAATCAAGGATTTTGCACATAAACACACACATCTTCCCATTTACATACGTGACATAATAAAAAAAAGCTTGGAAAAAATGCTTTCATATGCATATATGGGACATTTTCTTTTTTACTGGTTGATTAACGATTTCAAAGAAATTTGAACTCACTTCATGTAGAGAACACTAGCAAAGAGAAAAGACAAAAGAAATTCTGAAAAATAAGTACCCTAAAACAGAGATTCTAAGAGTAAATTTTTTATTACAAAGATGTTGCTTCTTTTCTGTGATATTTATAATTGGGAATTCAGTGTATGTATTTTATGATTCATCTACTCAATCATTCAATCCATTTGTTTTCTTAATTATTTAGTAAAATTTATCAATGAGAGTTGAAATTCAAGGTAAAATACATTTTAATTTAAGTGGAGAGAGATAATTTTTGTAGCTGAAGGGAAAAACAACAGCTATTTATAATTTATTTTCTTTTGGAGTTCTCTTGGATTTTTTTAGATTTTAGAGTCTATTCTATTCTCTTTCTTATGGAATTTGGTGATCATTATTTTAAATATTTGCAAATGTTGCCATTTATATTCTGGCAAACTGTGACACTAATCATATCTTTTTATAGCAAGTATAGATTATGAAAAATCACCTAGGCAAGTGTCTTCTGTGCCTGAATTATTTTTATGTGCATATAACTTTCCTTTCTACCACATAGCCCTATTTTGTTGGGACATTCATAATTACTTTGCCTTTTCCCCCTCTGACCCTTATTCTACTCCTAGGTTTTACTAAGGCAGTTAAATATTTTAGTTTCTCACAAATTGTATAATGACTCTTGGAATATATTCTTTCTATTTTAAGATTTTTCTTTTAATCAGGAACTTGTATTCCACATTCTTAGTTTATCATTATCCTTTGTATAATATCAATATCCTTTGTATAATGTATCCTTTGTATCTATCTGTACTTCTTTCTATACATCGACAGGATTATTACTAACCTGTGTTTTCTCTTTATTTTCCCTATCTTGAATTCTCAACTCTGATAAACCTGCACTTCAATTATAATGCATTTCTTAGCTATTATTCTCAAATGACCCCAGAGGAGGGAATGGCAACGCACTCCAGTATTCTTGCCTGGAGAATCCCCATAGAGAGAGGAGCCTGGAGGGCTAGAGTCCATGTGGTCGCCGAGTCGGACACGACTGAAGTGACTGACCACGCACGCATGCATTCTCGAATGATTAATGTAGATGATAAACTCTGAATCCTTGGCTGTCTACAAATATCTTTTTCTCTGCTAGGAAATAATATCTAGTCTGATTAAAGATTTTGCAGGTTATCCTCTTTTTTTCTCAGTAATCTGAGCTTTAATCCATTTCTCTGATAAGAGGTTGGACAGAGGTGATTCTTTTTAATTGTCAAAGACTAGTTCTTTCTATCTAGAAACTTGTAGAATTTTGTCATAATTTTCAGAGTTCAACAATTTTTTGCCAGAATATGCCTTTTTTATAAAATCTTTTCTCATCAGCACTACTTGGAATTTGATGAGGAATTTTCATGAGCCAGCTTTATTTGGCTTAGAGAAAGTTTAGTGTGTGGTGTGTGGGTGCTCAGTCATGTCTGACTCTGTGACCCCATGGACTGTAGCCCTCCAGGCTCCTCTGTCCACAGAATTTTCCAGGCAGGAATACTGGAGTGAGTTGCCATTCTCTCCTCCAGGGGATCTTCCTGACCCAGGGATCAAATTTGTGTCTCCTGTGTCTCCTGAATTGGCAGGTGGATTCTTTACTACTAGTGCAAGCTGTGAATCCCCAAAGTTTATTTTACTGTTTGTTTAATCATTGTCTCTTCTCCATGTATTCTTTTTTCCTTCTCTGGAACTATTCTTCAAATGATACATGTGTTTCCTCTATTTAATCTTTAAGTCTCTTATCTTCACTTACATTTTCCATGTGATAATGCTTTTGTATTGTATTTGGCCTATCTTTGCTTTTTTTCAATAGTGCCCGTACTTTAACTTATCTGCAGAGATTTCTGTGCAAGGTTATGCATCATTTCCATACATGTGCATCCTTAAATAGTCTTCCTCCAAGATTCCATTTTATTTTATTTATTTATTTTAAATTTAAATTTATTTATTTTAATTAGAGGCTAATACTTTACAATATTGTATTGGTATTACCATACATCCACTTGAATCCGCCATGGGTGTACACGTGTTCCCAATCCTGAACCCCCCTCCCTCCTCCCTTAAGGTACCATCCCTCTGGGTCATCCCAGTGTACCAGCCTCAAGCATCCAGTATCCTGCATCAAACCTGGACTGGCGATTCGTTTCTTATACGATATTATACATGTTTCAATGCCATTCTCCCAAGGTTCCATTTTAATAAAGAACTATATGAAATGTTTGTTGTTGTTTTTTATGCAGACTGCTGGACCCTTCAGGTGAGTGGTTCCCTTTGAACTTCTCACTGTGTCTTGGCTATAGTTGTCAGAATACTGTCATAGGTTGGGATCTTTGGAAAACAGGATTGGAATGGGAATTTATGTGCATGCTGTTTATGCATGCTAAGTCACTCCAGTCATGTCTGACTCTTTGTGACACTATGGATTGTAGCCTGCCAGGCTCCTCTGTCCATGAGATTCTCCAGGCAAAAATACTGGAGTGGGTTGTTGTGCCTCCTCCAGGTGTCTTTCCGACCCAAGGATAACCCCCCGCCCCCAAATCTCTTGCACCTCCTGCTTTGACATGCAGGTTCTCCACAACCAGTGCCACTTGGGAAGCCCACTTGTATGTTTAAAGACCCACAATTTAAACACAAACACAGGCATCCTGGGTCGGCATAGCCATGGCGGTTCGTGTCCTTTGCGCCTGTGTCCGCCGACTTCCCACGGCCTTCGCGCCGCTGCCCAGGCTCCCCACGCTAGCCGCGGCCCGGCCGCTCAGCACTACCCTCTTCGCCGCGGAGACCCGGACGAGGCCTGGGGCTCCGCTGCCGGCCTTGGTGCTCACGCAGGTTCCAGGCAGAGTTACACAGCTGTGCCGCCAGTATAGCGATGCACCACCTTTGACATTGGAGGGAATCAAGGACCGTGTTCTTTACGTCTTGAAACTCTATGACAAGACTGACCCAGAAAAGCTTTCAGTAAATTCCCATTTTATGAAAGACCTGGGCTTAGACAGTTTGGACCAAGTGGAGATTATCATGGCCATGGAGGACGAATTTGGGTTTGAAATTCCTGATATAGATGCGGAGAAGTTAATGTGTCCACAAGAAATTGTAGATTACATTGCAGATAAGAAGGATGTATATGAATAAAATATCAGACCCCTTTTCCTCATTGAGAGAAGGCTCAGAAGATGCTGGCGAGTGTCTGGCGGTGAGAACACATTTCTGCATCATTGCTGACTTTGCGAGTAATTCTGTTTAGACTTGTATTTAAATTGTCTTAAGTGTTTTTGCCCTTTGAAAATAAATCTGTAAAACCAAGAAAAAAAAAAATAAACACAAACACATACATATAATCTATAAAAAATATTGGCTATGTTGTACACCTGAAACTGAAAAGGAGTCTCCTTAAAACCAAAATCCCTTATTGAGTTTATGATTAATCTCTCTATCCAAAACTTGGTTCATTTCTTTCTCCCCTTTGACTTCAATCTTGCACTAACAGAACACTAATCAACCAGCATGCTATTGATACTTGCATGTGTGCACAAGGGAAATTTATGTATTGAACCTGTACTTGGGAGTGATCTTTGGATCAATGCTTATGGAAGGGAAGGAGGCTGAAATGAGCAGAGGAAAAAGTTGAGCTACAGTCCCAAGGAAGGCTTTTGTTTCAGCCAACTCCATGGTGAGCTGTGGTGTTGGGATGGCTCATTCTGATTTGGGGTGAGGCAACTGGACTTCTCTTACCTTGCATTGATCAGTAATGTGATGGAAGCTGCTCCCAAACAAATTTGCAAAAAAATTAGTTTTGCAAATTTCTCCAGCTGAATCAAGGCCTAAAGATGAGCAGCTGAGAGCTGGCTTCTGGCACTATTTTTTTTAATATAAATTTATTTATTTTAATTGGAGGCTAATTACTTTACAATATTGTATTGGTTTTGCCATACATCCACATGAATCCACCATGGGTGTACACGTGTTCCCCATCCTGCTGCCCCCTCCCACCTCCCTCCCTATCCTTTCCCTGTGGGTCATCCCAGTGCACCAGCCCCAAGCATCCTGTATCCTGCATCAAACATGGACTGGAGATTCATTTCTTATATATTATACATGGTTCAATGCCATTCTCCCAAATCATCCCATCCTCTCCCTCTCCCACAGAGTCCAAAAGACTGTTCTATACATCTGTGTCTCTTTTGCTGTCTCGCATACAGGGTTATCGTTACCATCTTTCTAAATTCCGTATATATGCGTTAGTGTACTGTATTGGTGTTTTTCTTTCTGGCTTACTTCAGTCTGTATAATAGTTTCCAGTTTCATCCACCTCATTAGAACTGAATCAAATGTATTCTTTTTAATGGCTGAGTAATACTCCATTGTGTATATGTACCACAGCTTTCTTTATCCATTCATCTGCTGATGGACATCTAGGTTGCTTCCATGTTCTGGCTATTATAAACAGTGCTGCGATGAACATTGGGGTACATGTGTCTCTTTCAATTCTGGTTTCCTCGGTGTGTATGCCCAGCAGTGGGATTTCTGGGTCGTATGACAGTTCTATTTCCAGTTTTTTAAGGAATCTCCACAGTGTTCTCCATAGTGGCTGTACTAGTTTGCATTCCCACCAACAGCGTAAGAAGGTTTCCTTTTCTCCACACCCTCTCCAGCATTTATTGCTTGTAGACTTTTGGATAGCAGCCATTCTGACTGGTGTGAAATGGTACCTCATTGTGGTTTTGATTTGCATAATGAGTGATGTTGAGCATCTTTTCATGTGTTTGTTAGCCATCTGTATGTCTTCTTTGGAGAAATGTCTGTTTAGGTCTTTGGCCCATTTTTTGATTGTGTTGTTTATTTATCTGGAGTTGAGCTTCAGGTGTTGCTTGTATATTTTTGAGATTAATTCTTTGTCAGTTGCTTCATTTGCTATTATTTTCTCCCATTCTGAAGGCTGTCTTTTCACCTTGCTTATAGTTTCCTTTGTTGTGCAGAAGCTTTTAATTTTAATCAGGTCCCATTTGTTTATTTTTGCTTTTATTTCCAATGTTCTGGGAGGTGGGTCATAGAGGATCCTGCTGTAATGTATGTCGGAGAGTGTTTTGCCTATGTTCTCCTCTAGGAGTTTTATAGTTCCTGGTCTTACATTTAGATCTTTAATCCATTTTGAGTTTATTTTTGTGTATGGTGTTAGAAAGTGTTCTAGTTTCATTCTTTTACAAGTGGTTGACCAGCTTTCCCAGCACCACTTGTTAAAGAGATTGTCTTTTCTCCATTGTATATTCTTGCCTCCTTTGTCAAAGATAAGTTGTCCATAGGTGAGTGGATTTATCTCTGGGCTTTCTATTTTGTTCCATATTGTTGATCTATATTTCTGTCTTTGTTCTGACACCATTCTTAACAGAAGAATTATTCTTTCTTAAAGGAAATGTATGTAGTGCATTACAGAATTCACCCCATGAGTTAAAACCTGATAGGGGAGGTATGCCAACTGCCAAGAATATTCATTCCAATCCTATATGTGGGGAAGAGGGAAATTACAGCTAAGAGGGCCTATGGACAAAAATGAGCCTCCTGTGAGTAAGATCTGGGCCCAGGGCTGGCTTCCTGGGGGTCTCTCCTGTGCAGTCTCATAGAATCTTATGCTTAGAAGTGCTTCATGCTTGGTTTATTGTTCCACTTTTTTCATCTTTAAATTCTTAATAATTTTTTGACTAGAAACTGCATATTCATTCACACTGAGCTTCAAAAATATGTAGCTGGCCCCACTTCTGCCCCAGGGCTGCACTCATTACCTGGCCCATATGGTCTCACTCTGTCAGGCCGGTCATGCTGCTGAGTATCACTGCTAACTCGGATTCTATGTTCAGCTGTCCTCTGAATATCTTACCCTTTCCTCTGTCTGAAGGTACTCAAGTAAATGAGATGAGTTTCTTAGAAGTTAGAGGGGATAATTAATGTAATGTTTGCCATGTTACTTTTTTCTTGGCAAGTTGACAGACTCTAGGTCTGAAAATTGGTCAAGGAATGATGTCTTTTATGAATGTTGCTTCCTTTGGCCTCTTGGTCATTCATCCTTGATTTCTTATGACCCAAATGAATAAATAGCAGCCTTAGAATTTTGTTCCTGGATAGCCTTGTTCTAAAGACTGTCTCTAATAATTCTTTTCAGATAAGGCTTCCTTGCTGTCTACCAGATTTCTATCCATCAGTCACTGCCATCCATCCGGTATTGCTTTTGTGTCTTTTAATCCCTTTCATTATTAGAGATCTTGATTCTATAATGGAGTTGCCAACTGTCAGTCCCACCTACAAAGGAGAGCTACCACCAGACCTCTTAGAGATATTGGTGTCCCTTCTAAGGATGCAACTTTTCTTGCTTTTGTGATCCTCAAGGTCTTCCCTTGGATCATAGTCATCTGCAGGGGTTTCCAGCATTACAGAGGACTACCTCCCACACCCCTATCCCCAAATTTCCTCCTCTGTGAATCTTTTAAATTCTTCTTTCACTGTCTTCCTTGTAGTTATGGCAATTCTATCTCACGATGTATCAGACATTGCTTTTATCATGCTCTAGACCATTCTAGAAGTGTTTACATTGTGGGGACCTTTTAGAATTTTAAATCACATCTCTCAGAAAAATATCCATATTAGTAAGTTATTTTATCAAATTTATGTTCACTGTTTGCCATTGCTTTAGCACTCTCAAAATCCAATCCCAAACAGTCTTCCAACTCCTTCAGGACATATTTTTCCATCCTACAGTTCCTTTAGGGTCAACAGTCAGCCTTCTGTATTTTCAAGCTCCACACTGGAAGATTCAATCAACCATGGATGGAAAATATTAGACTAAAAAAAAAATTCCAGGAAGTTCCAAAAACCAAAGCTTGAATTTGTTGTACTGCACAACTGTTTACATCATATTCACATTGTATTTGGTATTTATAAATAATTCAGAGATGACTCAAAGTATAGGGGAGGATGTGCATTGGTTACATGCAAATATTAAACCGTATTATATAAGGGACTTGAGCATCTGTATTAAAAAGCAGAGATATTAATTTGTCAACAAAGGTCCGTCTAGTCAAGGCTATGGTTTTTCCAGTGGTCATGTATGGATGTGAGAGTTGGACTATAAAGAAAGCTGAGCGCTGAAGAATTGATGCTTTTGAACTGTGGTGTTGGAGAAGACTCTTGTGAGTCCTTTGGGCTGCAAGGAGATCCAACCAGTCCATCCTAAAGGAGATCAGTCCTGGGTGTTCATTGAAAGGACTGATGTTGAAGCTGAAACTCTAATACTTTGGCCACCTGATGCAAAGAGCTGACTCATTTGAAAAGACCCTGATGCTGGGAAAGATTGAGGGCAAGTGGAGAAGGGGACGACAGAGGAGATGGTTGGGTGACATCACCGACTCAATGAACATAGGTTTGGGTGAACTCCGGGAGTTGGTGATGGACAGGGAGGCCTGGTGTGCTGCAGTTCATGGGGTCGCAAAGAGTTGAACACGACTGAGTGACTGAACTGAACTGAACTGAATTGAGCATCTGTGGATTTTGGTATCTGTGAGTTTTTCCTGGAAGCAATCCCTGGTGGATACAAAGGGATCACTGTACTCTCTGTCCTGCCTTAGTAGGCTCAGCTTACCTTTAACAGGATTGTATGAATTTAATCTGGCTAATGACTCAGTAAGCAGGAAGGGAGATGGGAGAAAATCCTGAGGGGACTGCATATTGTCTTGCAGTGTAGATGACCTTGATAGCCTTCAAGAGGTGGAGGAAGCCCTAATAGGGAGGAGTGGGCCATTAATGTAGTCATACCAGATTCAGAAGAATATAGGGAGTTGAGATTTTTAGTTTATCAACCCGCATATTCCACACATTCCATTCGTATATGTCAGGGCTCCATTTTCATCAAGTCCCTGGCCTTGTCAAGGCAGATATATCAAAGCTGGGAGTTTCACTTTCTGTGGAGCTCGGCTACCTTTGTGATTAAGTTCTGGGCCTTGGCTTTGCAGCTCTTCCTTTTTCCTATAGAGTTTGCCAAATATCATCACTTCAAAGAGGCTTACTCTGAATCCTTATTTAAAATTGTAACAGCCTTGACCCATACCACTGATCTCTTTAAACTTACTTTAATTTTGTACCTTCTAACAAAGGACATTATTAATTTACTATATTTATTTTAATTGTGAGCCTTCCATGCTGTAATTAATTTAACAAGGTTAGGAACATTTGCCTTTTTAAAGGATAGTACTCATGCATCTAGAAGAGTATGACATCTGATATATAGTAGAGGTTAAAATAAATAGTGGACACATGAATGAACATTCTAGGAAAACATCTACTTCTGCTTTATTGACTATGCCAAAGCCTTTGTGTGGATCACAACAAACTGTGGGAAATTCTTAAAGAGATGGAAATAGCAGACCACCTTAACTGCCTCCTGAGAAATCTGTATGCAGGTCAAGAAGAAACAATTAGAACTGGACATGGAAAACAGACTGGTTCCAAATTGGGAAAGGAGTACATCAAGGCTGCATATTGTCACTCTGCTTATTTAACTTATATGCCGAGTGCATCATGTGAAATCTGGCCTGTATGAATCACAAGCTGGAATCAAGATTGCCGGGAGAAATATCAACAACCTCAGATACGCAGATGATAGCACTCTAATGGCAAAAAGCGAAGAGAAACTTAGAGAGAGTCTTGATAAAGGTGAAAGAAGAGACTGAAAAAGCTTAAAACTCAACATTCAAGAAACTAAGATCATGGCATCCAGTCCTATCAGTTCATGGCAAATAGATGGGGAAAATATGGAAACAGTGTCAGATTTCATCTTCATGGGCCCCAAAATCAATGTAGACAGTGATTGCAGCCACAAAATTTAAAAGTGCATACTCCTTGGAAGAATTGCTATGTCAAACCTACACAGTGTTTTAAAAAGCCGAGACATCATTTTGCTGACAAAGGTCCATATAGTCAAAGCTATGGTTTTTCCAGTAGTCCTGTATGGATGCAAGAGTTGGACCATAAAGAAGGCTGAGCACTGAAAAACTGACATTTTTGAACTGTGGTGCTGGAGAAGACTCTTGAGAGTCCCTTGGACAGAAAGGAGATCAAACCAGTCAATCCTAAAGGAAATCAACCTTGAATATTCATTGGAAGGACAGATGAAGCTGCAGCTGCAATACTTTGGCCACCTGATGCCAAGACCTGATTCATTGGAAAAGATCCTGATGGAAAAGATCCTGATTCATTGGAAAAGATTGAGAGCAAGAGGAGAAGGGGGAGACAGAGGCTGAGATGGTTGGATAGTAACACCAACTCAATGGATATGAGTTTGAGCAAACTCAGGGAGATAATGATGAACAGAGAAGCCTGGCATGTTGCAGTTAGTTCACGGGGTCGCAAAGAGTTGGACTTGACAGTGACTGAACAACAGCAACAACAGTCCCATTATTTAGGTATACTACAATTTCATTATTCATTCAACTGTTGGTAGAATTTTTATTTTTCAGTTTTTTGGCCACTACAAATAATTCTACTATGAACATTTTTGTGCACTAGTCTTTGTATTGATGTGTGCTTTCATTTTGGTTTCCCTGGTAGCTCAGATGGTAAAGTGTCTGACTGCAATGCGGGAGACCCAGGTTTGATCCCTGAGTCAGGAAGATCCCTTGGAGAAGGAAATGGCAACCCACTCCAGTATTCTTGCCTGGGAAAATCCCATGGACTTAGGAGCCTGGTAGGCTATAGTCCATGGGGTCGCAAAGAGTCAGACATGACTGAACGAGTTCACTTTCATTTTGGGTAAATACCTGGGAATGGAATGACTGGGTCATATGGTAGAAGACTAGTTTCATATGGTAGGTAAATGTTTTATGAACCTGCCACATATTTTCTAAAATGGTTGTCGCTCTTTATATTCCTGTCAGCAGTGTATGTGTATTCTGGTTATTCCACCTCCTTGCTGACACTTGATATGCTTTACATGTTCTGATTTTTGTCATTTTGATCTTCCTAGTTCTACTGTTTCCCTTAGTTTTTGGTGTACATTAAATACAGTTATAATAACTATTTTCAAGTTCTTGACTGCTAATTCAAAATCTGATACTTCTGGAATGGTTTCTACTAATTGATTTATTTTCTTCCTTATGGATTGTATTTTCATGTCTCTTTGCATTTCAACTTGGGTGCTAAATGTTATGCATTTTACCTTTTCAGTTCAGTTCAGTTCAGTCATTTAGTCATGGCCAACTCTCTGCAACCCCAGCCTCCCTGTCCATCACCAACTCCCGGAGATTACTCAAACTCATGTCCATTCAGTCAGTGATGCCATCCAACCGTCTCATTCTCTGTTGTTCCCTTCTCCTGCCTTCAATCATTCTCAGCATCAGGGTCTTTTCAAATGAGTCAGTTCTTTGCGTCAAGTAGCCAACGTATTGGAGCTTCCTTCCAAGGAGCAAGCGTCATTTAATTTCATGGCTGCAGTCACCATCTGCAGTGATTTTGGAAACTAAAAACATAAAGTCTGTCACTGTTTCCATATCTACTTACCATGAAGTAATGGGACTGGATGCCATGATCTTAGTTTTCTGACTGTTGAGTTTTAAGCCAACTTTTTCATTCTCTTCTTTTATCTTATTAAGTGCTGGATATTTATTTGTTCTTATTGATGCTCCTGACTGCATTCTCAGAAGTGATTGTATTATTTTAACCATTTGAACACGTGAGTGAGTTTTGTGTTTAATTTGTTAGCGGCATTTGGTCTAGAGTTAATTTTGCTCTACCGATGAGATAAAAACTCTTCTGGGTCCTTTAGCTAATTTCTCATGAAAAACTAGGCTTTTCCTCTCTGGCTGTTGGGAAAAGGTTCCTGGTTTTGTGTAAGTTCCCAGTGACTATCCTTTTAATCCTTTTGAGTGTTTCTTTCATTGGTTTTAGATACTTTTCTCACATGCTTGTGCTGATCAGTATTTGGCTATAAACTCAACTGAGTAATTCTGCAAAGTTCTGTGCTGGGGACCAGCCCCAGCTGATCCAGGGTATTCGAAGGAGAGACGGCCTAGGCGACTATTTATATGCTAATTAGAGATATAGAGAACAATAGAATGAGGATAGCTCAGTAGGAAAATTCAGTGGAGAAAAGAAGCTGAGTAGCTTGGTTTACGCAGGAGACCAATAAAACTTCAAGACAAGAAGTTTGCACCACTTACGTAGGCCGCAGGCGCCCTCTCGAATAGCGGAAGGTGCCTCACCCTAGACACCTTCTCGAGTGGGTCTTAGAAGCCCAGGCATAATTAGTAAGCGTGGTGGGTTCCGCGCTCCAGATGGAGACTCAGCTGGAAGTTAAAGGGAAGAATGACATGGGGAGACCAAGCGCTGGTGAACAAGGCCCGTAGCTTTATTTTTAACAGGGGCTTTTATACCCTAAGTTACACATAGAGGATAATAGGGGATGCAAAGTCAGCAGTCTTTGATTCTTATCAAAAACCAAGGTTTCTTTCCTGCAAATTTATCGTATACAAATGGTTTAGGTGATTTACATCATCTTCTGGCCAGAAGGCCTACTAACATTTTATGACTCTTGACAAGGACTTATCAACAAAGACTTATTTTCTCTAAGAGTAATTATTTTAAGGTTTGGCACCATCTTCCAAAGATAAAATTGCATTCCTATAGGGCGGATGTGTAATGGGCTTACAACAAAGGAAAGAATTTATTACCTTAAGGGTCTAAAGTTACTAACACCAAGGCCACTACTTATTTTTTACTATATACCAACTATTAATTAATACACATTCAAGGATACAATTCAGGGGATGTGAAAACTTGGCAACAAGCATTGACTCATCTTTGAAATCCTTTACTAGTTTATTCTGACAGTTTTTAACTCTCTGAGAGGCTCTAAGCTATTTGAATATTTTAAGCTTCCCGTGCCTCAGGAGGCTAGGAGACTGTAAACAATCGTATACATAGCCGCAGGAGTCCGGGTAAACTTGTCAGGCGAGTTAGAGAGCCATCTGAGGGGTTTGGATTTAAACACTCCTAATTGCCCAGGAACTTTATTAATTGGAGCTGTAAGTTAACTCTTTGACAGAGAGAGAGCGAGATGGTGGTAGGGGACAGCCCCCAGTAAAGTCAGAGGTGAGAGCACAAAGCAATAAAGTAGGCAGACTCTGGTTTTTTTGGGGGAAAATGCTCGAGAATATCCGGGCGGACTCCTGAGGCTCGATCCCGCCTTTGCGTATGCCGAGCCTCCTTCCTCATGACCTTTGTCATGAGCAGAATGCCTCACCGGCTCCCCACAGTTCTGAAGCTCTCCATGAAGCTCTTCTTTCCCCTCTCCAGCACCTGGACCTCTAGCCCTTTCCCTTTCCTGCTTAGTCTGCTCAAATCCAGGAGATCATTAAGTGTTTCCTGTGTTTCCTCTCCTGGCACCAAAACCCAATAAGTCTTTCTTTCTCAAGGTAAGGTAGGGCAATCGTAAGTCTCACCTCATTTGCTTTTTGTCTCTCAGGGATCACTGTCTTTACTTGTGTACTGAATATCTCCAATGTCTTGAAAACTCAATGGTTTTCTATAATTTTAAATTTTCTTTCAGTCAGGGGGTACATCTTGTCCATATTACTTCACTTTGGCCAAAAGCACAAGTGAGCACGTGGGCTTTATTGAATATTCCAAAGGTAAATTAAATATACATATATATATATATATATAGAGAGAGAGAGAGAGAGACCTTTAAAAAGCAGACTAATTTTAAACCAATCAGCCTAGAATTTCCTGATCTACACTCTTGAGGTAATCTACTTGATAAGACCTCTTGCCTCCCTCTAAGGAAGAGAAGACCTTACTTGAACTAATTTAGTCTTTTTTTACTTCCTTGTCCCATAGCCTTCTGTTTACAAAACACCTTCCATTTTTTTATAGCTCTTTGGAGTTGCTAAATTATAAAGCTAATTAAATCTTCAGATTTATTCAGTTGAATTTTTTTAACAGTTCCAAATTATTCCAGAAAAAAAAATACTCTAGTAAAAAGTTTAAAATTTGTGCTTCTGATAAGAACATCTCTTTTCTTTTAGGAGATTATTGTAGTTGACTTTGACTAGTGGTAAAAACAACAGCCACCACAACTTGGAAGCTTGACAGTTATTGTTTACCCATTATAGCTGTCATGCTTAAATTACAGATGGCATTGAAATTTGGAGTTGTTACTTTGAAGCTTTTGTGAGAGCTGAAACTTGCAGAATATTTTTAATAATTATAGTTAGAAACTGCTATGCTTATTTTTGTTAGTGTTATAGTTCAGCGCTTAGCACTCAGTCACTCATTTGCTCTTGGTGATCCTGTGGACTGGAGCTCGCCAGGCTCCTCTGTCCATGGGATTCTCTGGCAAGAATACTGGAGTGGGTTGCCATGACATCCTCCAGTGGCTCTTCCTGACTCAGGGATGGGTCTGCATCTCTCTTGCTTTGTCAGGTAGATTTTTCCCACTGTGCCACCTGGGAAACAGTTACAGTTCAGATTCCTCTGCAATTTCATTTACATTTTTATTTTTGATGATTTTTAAATTTAATAAATGGCTTGCTAATTCACAGACATGGCTTTAAATGTCTTACATAAGCTATCTGGTCTTTAAAACAACCTTAGGAGGTAAAGTTTTGCTTTATTTCTCTTTTTATTAAATGACAAACTAAAGCAAAGTGGAGCTCCTTAGCCAGGAAGTAGAAGAGCTAAAAGTAGAGGGCCTCATCCTATCTCTCTTACTAGGATATCAGATTTCTATACTCCTTTGCTTTTCATGATTTAGGATTTGAGGTTAAAGTTGTATCTGATCTACTGATGAGTATTTGTATTAATGCTAAATAAAGGTATAAAAATTCTTATACAATTTCAGAATACTGAGGTCATAAAAGTAATTTTATCCAATTTATTCACAGAGATAAGAGACATGAAAATTTAGTCATGTAGTCTCAAGCCAGCTAGCTAGCTAGAGTCAAACTGACTTTTTATTACATAAATTATTCTAGATATTTTAAATGAAAATGTTATGTGACCTAATAAAGAACAAACTATCATTTGACAAAGGGATGCTCATTTTATTGTTTTCTGCTCCCTAGTTTTCCTCAGGTGGTTATTTGAGAAAATATATTTTTCTCCACTTCATTTTCCAACTTTCACTCCATTTAATTGAAATTGTAGATTAAGTAACCTAAATAAAGAGATTTGTATTATTTTCATTGTATTATCACCTGTAAAGAAATTATTTTGTTAGTTCCAGAAAAACTATAAGGCATAATTAATTAATTAATAAGTTGCAGATAAAACAGCATTAGAATAGAACTATATCAGCATCAATCTTGATACCTAAAAATGTGATGCCAAGACTGACTGCATAGGTATCAGATAGGAGTTTGCCAGAAATGCTGAATCTCAGGCCTAACCCCAGACCTGCTGACTCAGAATTTTCTTTTAATAAAATCCTGCAGTGATTTGTGCACACAAATTTTGAGAAGTACTGTTCATCCCAGTTTTGCAGCTGTGTCCTTCTTCTGTTCATTTATCTCCCCAGTAAGGAGCTATAATCTGACTAATTATCCTTGATTAGCAAACCTTAAAGGGGACAGGAGAAGGGAAGTTAAAGCATAAACTCTAAATTACTGACTTCAAATTGAGAAAGATCACCAAGTTGATTCCCTAACACCTTTCCATTCTCTACTCAGCTTTTTCAGATATTCTGAAAGAATATCTAGTTACTCTGAGTAACCAACAGCTGTCTGTATCAGAAAATATCCAAATAATACTGTTCATCTGTGTGATTTCCTGCTTCTCATCCTTATTCTACAAATTATTTGTGTCTTTAAAAGTTATTCCTTTAAAAATCTGTAGAATTTAAATGTAATATCATCAGAGAAGTTACAGACATTGAAATATTTTACTATTCATAATTAAGTCCTCAAACATAGTTCTAACATAATTTAGTATTTACTTGGAATGGAGTTAGGAATTTTTCAGATATGATTAAAGTCAACTCCTTTGAAATATATCAAAGATTAAATAAATAGTGTTCTTGAAAGACAATGTAAGGAATTAAGTGATGATTTTGAAACAAATTTTTCTTGGTTTAATCAGGCAAATTCCAGCATCAAATTATCCACACTATTCCCTGAGATTCACATGTTAAGTGATGAAATATATGAAAGAATAAAATATAGTTTGACATAAATATTTTGTCAGTTCTGAACTTTGTCAGTTTGCTCTTTAGGAAAAGAAAGAGGCCACCTCTATGAATTTAAATGTCTTCCTCTTCTCCAAGACTGGGAACTCTAAAATAGCCCACATCTGTCTTGTGGAATGATTGAGCAAGTGCTCTCTGTGGTATTTTACTGCTCTCTGTTCCGTACTATTTGCAGACTACACTACAGATCATCATCTTTGATCCTCCACTTTTCATCCTAAAATTTCCATCACTAGGGGTCCTAAAAGGATAAAAATTAGTAAATAGGTTACTATCTCTAAAGGGTTACATTGATATCTATCTATCTACCTATCTATCTATATCTTCTGGAAGTAGGTTTCTACTTCTCTATTGCAATAGCTCTAAATTCTGACTGTAGTCTATCATCATTTGGAGAGCCCAAAAATGTGCCCAGACATCACCCTAGAGTCATACTAACTGAATTCATGGTTATATAATATCATCTATTTGACTATTTTTTATCTTCTTTGAGCCCTAAATGGGGATACAAACCAATTCATAAACTTCAATGAGGCACTTTCTAAGACAAATCACAGTAATCAGTCAGTGGGCAGGAATGTGGTAATTGTGTGGGCAAGTAGAGATAATGGGACACTGAAGGTTTATCATCTCATCCTCATTTTTTTTTCTGTCTTCTACATCAATTTTGTATCTCATTCTATAGTAGAAATAGTCTGTTACAGAGTAACTATATATAAATAGCCTAGTCCTCACTGGTATAGTTATACATGCTAGTTAACAGCAGTAAAACAAAGTCCTTGCTCTGAGTTATGATAGTTTCTGGTAAGTATAGTAGCCCACAGTCATCTCACAGTTAGGTAGTGTTTTGCCTAATATTGTTTTTTTCTTGTTTTTTCCTTATCTCCTATGCCCTCTTCTTTCCACTTCCAATATCAATAGTATTGGCCCATTTTTCTAACAGTAAATGAATTCCTTGAGTCTCAAGTGGAGTAGTGTAGTCCTCTTAGTGAAGCTGTGGATCCATCTATGGTTCCATCTATGACTTCAGAATTTTTCATTTTACTTCACCTGGGCTTGTTAGAGCATTTCCTTGAAACATGCAGTATACCTCCAAGATAGGATAGGTTATGATGCAGTAAGCAAGACTCTCCAAATTTTAGTCACTTACTGTGAAAGTGTGCTTCCCTCATAACTCAGTTGGTAAAGAATCTGCATGCAATGCAGGAGACCTGGGTCCGGAAGATCTGCTGGAGAAGGAAATGGCAACCCACTCCAGTATTCTTTCCTGGAGAATCCCATGGACAGAGGAGCCTGGTGGGCTACAGTCTATGGGGTTGCAAGAGTCAGACATGACTTAGCAACTATACTACTACTACTACTGTGAAACTCTTAGTCTTTGTGACTCCGTGGACTGTAGCCGACCAGGCTCCTCTGTCTATGAAATTCTCTAGGCAAGAATACTGGGCTGGGTAGCCATTCCCTTCTTTAGGAATCTCCTGCATTACAGGCAGATTCTTTACCATCTGAATCAGCAGGGAAGTGACTTATTAACAAAGATTTATTCCTCACTACATTACATGTTCATTCTTGGTCAGCTTTGGCTCTTAAGTAGTTTTTACTTCAAGATCCAGGATGATATTGCAATTTCTAGCAGAAACAGTGACAGTCATAGTCACTGTTTCTGCTAGAAACAGTGAAGAAAGACAGGAAGAAAGAGAATTTGATAAACCATGCACTGGCTTTTAAGAGTTCTACCACTGTGTGATATGTATGACTTAACCTCACATTCCACAGGCCAATCAAATCTTAAGGCCTCACATAGTATCCATTGGATAGGGGAATTATGATTTCCCTTTCCTAACTGGAAAGACAGTGCATACTTATGAATCATAATTCACTGCATCATCAAAGCATTATGGAAAAAATACAACTTTATCCACTATTATGTATGATATTCTCCTTTTTAAGTTGCTCCTTCATGAAACTGAGATTTGTTCAGTCAAGAAACTATTTTTATTATTCTTTTGTTTCCTCAACATCTAATTAGTGCTTCACATTCAGCTGGCATTTGAAAACAGTTTATGGAATGGATTAAAGATAAACATTATTAAACCACATTTGCGTTTAGGGTTGAACACTGGTGTTGCTGTAATAAAACCACATGATTCTTAGATACAAACATTTCTCATGTGAACATTTATGCACTTAGAATATATCTTGCTGTCATCTGCCAAACACATCTTATCATGATGGGCATGTGGCAGAAACTGTATTAGAATGATTCAAGAAACTCTCAAGGAGTTTGTTTGGAGAATAACAAAGTTTTCACTTCTGCCAAAAACTTTCTGTGTCTAATTCTTAAGATCTTAAAAACAAGGATGAAGACAGTTTATCTGCTTCCCTTCTTTCATGGGTAAAATAAAATGTGGCACCATCACAGTGGGATTTGAAGTATTTGTGGAAAGACGCTACACTGGAGAGAGCACATTATTTATATTCATCTTCAAAAGAAGAGGCTCTTTTTGCCTTCTCAAAAATAAATGTGCACACTATCTTCTTGTAGGACTAGTTATTGTAGACTTAATTATATGGACTTATGAAGTAAACCACAACTAAAATATTTGCTTTCATAATGTTAGGCTAAATTATATCTCACGATACCATCCATGATCATAACAGTAAATGCAATACCTAAAAATTATTTTACATCTTGACATCCTTTCTCAACCCAGAAAGGCAAGGAAGAAAGGAGTAGCTTTCTATGAAATTATGTAAGTGCATATTAAACCATTACTATTTTGCATTTTGAACAGTATTGTATAAAAAGATTAATGGCTTCTTAAAATTATTACAACATTCAAATACTAGGTACCTATTTTTTATATGAAAATAAATATTATTTAGGTATAAATGAAATATGTTGAGGTGAAGGAATTTAAATTAATTGTGAAATAAATTATATTAGTAAAAGAACGTCTTTAGATTTAGATGTAAGCAAAGCCAAAACCTTAAAGAAAAAGAGAATGAGGGGGCAAATCTCCTCCTGCTCACTGATGCCTGAAATTGAGCTGTGGAAGCAGAATTCACTTAAAGTTTTAAATTCTTGTTAAAATGCCTTAAAAAAAAAAAAAGCCACAGTGAAAATCTCCTCTTTTAAATTGCAGATGACTTGAAAAGTAGAGAGAATATCATCATATCCACACTCAGGTTCTTAGAAGAGCATTTAAATATGGATGAAGCATATTGATTGGAACCCAATTAGTCACTCTGAGCAATCAATGCATTATTTAAGTAGTCAGTAACTTCCTGGTTTTGGGTAAACATTGGGTCATTTTGGAGTAGACTGCATTTGTTCAGAATCATTGAAGTGACTTAGCTTTGTGATACAAAATTAGGGTGGTGAAAACCTTGTCGTTGCTATTGTTATTGTTTCCATATAAAGATGTCTCCTTAATAGTCTTGGTAGAAAGCATTCTAAGAAGGATACGAAAAAAATTTTGCACAACTCCTGACAAGCTTTGCAGTACACAGGGAGGTATAGAAATTGTTGCCTTCCATGATAGAGTTGCACTATATTCATGGGTGAAGCTGGTCTTTACCTAGATCTTTTGAAGGCAGAGAACACTGGATGTTACCTAAAGAAACTCACCATGATGGCTGTAGTAGGAATCAGTGTCAAGAATAATGGAGGGTGAGGAGAGCTGGTCCAGCCCTACATGTGACCCAGACTGGATGTCAAATCTATCTAGGAACAGTGGCAAGGAGAGCAGAGTTCATAGTGTGATGAAACACAATCTTAGGTTGTTTAGTCACTAAGTCATATCCCACTCTTGTGACCCCATGTATTGTAGCCCACCAGGTTGCTCTGTCCATGGGATTTCCCAGGCAAGAATATTGGATGGATTGCCATTGCTTTCTTCAGGGGATCTTCCCAACCCAGGGATTGAACACACATGTCCTACATTAGCAAACAGAATCTTTATTACTGAATCATTGGGGAAACCCCACAACCTTAGGAGCCCAGGTGTAAAACATGAATGAGATGATAGGGTTGGGGATAGATGGATTTTCCTCCCTGGAAAATTTTTATAAAATAATACAAGAAACATTTGAGTATCCATTTCATAATTTTGAAAAATATTAATATTGTTCCAGAGTTGCTTCAGATTCTTTTTTTTTAACCTTAAGACATATTTGAAATCTCCTGTTTATTCCTTTCTGATCCCATTTCCTTCTTTAGTTAGTGAAGTTATCCAGAATTTGATATTTATTATTCTTGTGTATATTACCTCTATTATTAATAAATATATACAAACCCATAAAGTAATGATTTTAATAAGCAAATGAATAATAAATGAATAAAACATTAGGTAAGCACTAAGGAAAGCCAAAATAAAGCAGGGGGAAATGACACAGTGATACAATGTGAAGTGTGTGGGTCTGTAGCTAGGATTGGCTGAGAAAGCCTCATTAAGAAGGTTACCAGTGTCAACAAAAAAATTAACCAATAGTCAATCTAATAAAGAAATAGAAACTTTTATTTGAACCAAATTGAGGATTGTAATGGGGAAGGCAGTCTCTCAGAGAGTTTTGAGAAATGTTCTGAAGAGGTCAAGGAGAAGGCCAGTATGTATGTGATTTTGGTGAAATACAACTAATATAGTTAGTAACATCAGATCAGATCAGATCAGATCAGTCGCTCAGTCGTGTCCGACTCTTTGCAACCCCATGAATCGTAGCACGCCAATAGTAAATATTTAAGCTGAGAATTTCAGTTAGGTGTGGTCCAGAATCTCCCCAGGTCATCTGACCAGTCTGTTCTGCACTGATGTCTGTCTTTAAGGGGAATGATTTACTGACATTGAACCAAAGATGTCTGCAGGTACAAGACAAGTGGTGGGTTACTGTGGCCCCTTACAAGATCGGGAAAGAAATGCTCTCTTCTAAGGAGTTACATGGCTAGCACCAGAATAACCATAAAGATCAATTTTTCTTGTGGTGCAGGCCGTGTAATTCTTTAGAAGACCTGTAAAACTAGACTATAGTGAACTTTAAACTCTCTTAAAAAATAAATAGTAATAAATTCTTTAAAATTTTGTAGAAAATTAATCTTTTTCCCCATACCAAATCCTAATATTTTTTCTCCCTTGTCCCTCATGTGATTTCAAAAAGTGGTTGTTACAGTGGGCATTCCTTTCTTGTTCTTCACTTAAAGGGAATTAAAGTAAAATTTCTCCATTAAATGTACCATTTGATGTAGCTTCTTTTAAAGTCTCTTCATTGGGCCTAAAATGTCCCATTCTATCCCCTTTTGGCCTGGGAATTTTTTAACTTGTTTCTTTTAGAAAAGAAACATATTTTCTGAATTTTATTAAAATTTTATTCTGACTCATACAGATATAGTATCTAGATCTCATCTCTTCTTGCATCCTGGAGATTAAATAAAAATTGATCACTTATATTTTACATTTCTTGATTTT
The DNA here is from genome assembly GCF_032452875.1 of Bos javanicus. Taxonomy (NCBI): domain Eukaryota; kingdom Metazoa; phylum Chordata; class Mammalia; order Artiodactyla; family Bovidae; genus Bos; species Bos javanicus. The sequence goes on from NC_083869.1 coordinate 8,241,089, forward strand.
GATTAATAATATTTTATTTAATTTTTTAAAGCTATGCTTATAAATGGAATTGACATTTTGTGTTTTCCTAGTGAAGTTTTGGTGTCAAGGTTATTGTCCTCTCATAAAATGAGTTAAGGGACTATCCCTTCTTTTTCTTTTTTTTCCCACTTTTAAATATTGATTTGCAGATTGGGAAATGATTTGCCTGGAACTCGACCTGATATTTTTGTTTGTTTTGAGAGACTTTTAATTACTCTTTAAATATCACTGGGCTTCCCTGGTGGCTCAGCTGGTAAAGAATCAGCCTGCAATGTGGGAGACCTGGGTTTGATCCCTGGGTTGGGAAGATCCCAGAGAAGGGAAAGGCTACCCACTCCAGTATTCTGGCCTGGAGAATTCCATGGATTGTATAGTCCATGGGGTCACAAAGGGTCGGACACAACTGAGCAACTTTCACTTTCAAATTTCATTAATGGATAAAGTTATAATTTAGATATATTTTTATTTAGTCTGTATCTTCTTTGCACTGTTCTGGCAGTAATTGAAATGGAGACAACTCCTGCCTGATTTAATCTTTTACCAGCTGGATTTGAAAGAAAGAATATACCTTTCAAACTGAGTTTCAAACTGAGCTGTTGAATAATTCTTGGCAAACTGAGAGGTAAAATGAAAGAGAGTTTTGGAACATTTTGTTAATTCTGGCACGTAGGAGACTGAAACTTTTAGTGAGACTAAGATTTTACTTGTACCTGAGGTTAGTGAATGGGCTCATGCCAGTTACAGCTCTATCTATCCCTATGTCTATCTCTTGATCCATCATCCTTTTCTTTCTATCTCTATGGCTCTTTTTGTCTATATGCATTTCTCTAGTGTCCTACACATAACAGTTACCTGTTATTCCTAGTGTGTAGGTAGATGTGTATATTCTACTAAAATGTGCATGTTCTACTCCCCAGTACCTGTGATAAATTAGATTACATTGCTAAGGGAAATTAAGGCTACAAATGGAGATATGTTTGCTAATGAACTGGCTTTGACATGGGGTGAAAGTCTATGACTTTGAAAGTCATTTCAATTCCATAAGTTTCTCTTTCTTTCCATTTAAATTAATAAAATCTAACTCTGCTGTATATTCAGACAATATTAATAGTCCGTCAAAGAGAACATTGGCATTAAATAAATCAGATAAGTGATAGACTAATTAATGACTCTTAATTGATTGCTGATAAAAAGTAAGGACATTTTCTTAAAGGATGAGTCCCAGCATGTGAGGGAATTACAAGGCAATTAGTTAAAAAGTGGACAGTGCGTGAACAATCTAAAGAGACATGTTTATCCTAAGAAAGTAACTTTTTATTAGCATAAAATTTTTAGGTGTTTATGTCTAGTAAAAGAGAGTAGGTTTACTAAGATTAAAATTAATTCTTACACTAAATAAGACTGCCATAGTGCTTGAGCCAGATTACTTGTACGAGAACCTGGAAACAAGCTCTTTAATGTTGTAGCACCTTGATTGCAAAAGCTATAAAGTAGACTTTCTATCTACTGGAATATTCTCCACCTGGCAACAATATTGGAAAAAAAGACATAAGTTACGGTAATATTGTTGCTGCTTAGTCACTAAGTCATGTCTGACGCTTCTTGTGACCCGAAGGACTGTAGCCCACCAGGCTTATCTTTCCATGGGATTCCCTAGCCAAGAACACTGGAGTGGGTTGTCATTTCCTTCTTCAAGGGATCTTCCTGACCCAGGGTTTGAACCCATGTCTCCTGCATTGGCAGGTGGATTTTTTACCACTGAATGACCAGGGAAGCCCTATGATAATATGAGTTCAGTTCAGTTCAATTCAGCCACTCAGTCATGTCCGACTTTTTGTAACCCCATAGACTGCAGCACTCCAGGCCTCCCTGGAGTTTACTCAAACTCATGTCCATTGAGTCAGTGATGCCATCCAACCATCTCATCCTCTGTTGTCCCCTTGTCCTACCACCTTCAATCTTTCACAGCATCAGGGTCTTTTCAAATGAGTCACTTCTTTGAATCAGGTGGCCAAATTATTGGAGTTTCAGCTTCAGCATCAGTCCTTCCAATGAATTTTCAGAGTTGATTTCCTTTAGGATGGACTGGTTGGATCTCCTTGCAGTCCAAGGGACTCCCAAGAGTCTTCTCCAACACCACAATTTGAAAGCATCAGTTCTTCAGCACTCAGCTTTCTTCACAGTCCAACTCTCACATCCATACATGACCACTGGAAAAACCATAGCCTTGACTAGACAGACCTTTGTTGGCAAAGTAATGTCTCTGCTTTTCAATATGCTATCTAGGTTGGTCATAACTTTCCTTCCAAGGAGTAAATGCCTTTTAATTTCATGGCTGCAGTCACCATCTGCAGTGATTTTGGAGCCCCAAAAAGCAAAGTCTGTCACTGTTTCCACTGTTTCCCCATCTATTTCCCATGAAGTGATGGGACCGGATGCCATGATCTTAGTTTTCTGAATGTTGAGCTTTAAGCCAACTTTTTCACTCTCCTCTTTCACTTTCATCAAGAGGCTTTTTAGTTCCTCTTCACTTTCTGTCATAAGGGTGGTGTCATCTGCATATCTGAGGTGATTGATATTTCCCCTGGCAATCTTGATTCGAGCCTGTGCTTCTTACAGCCCGGCGTTTCTCATGATGTACTCTGCATAGAAGTTAAATAAGCAGGGTGACAATATACAGCTTTGACCTACTCTTTTTCCTATTGGAAGCAGTCTGTTGTTCCATATTCAGTTCTAACTGTTGCTTCCTGACCTGCATATAGGTTTCTGAAGAGGCACATCAAGTGGTCTGGTATTCCCATCTCTTTCAGAATTTTCCACAGTTTATTGTGATCCACGCAGTCAAAGGCTTTGGCATAGTCAATAAAGCAGAAATAGATATTTTTCTGGAACTCTCTTGCTTTTTCGATAGGATAATATAGTTGGTGATATTTGAAGGCAAGTTGCCTACCTTCAGCTAAAAAAAATCGAAAAGAGGGTAGAGTGTTTTTTTTTTTTTAATATTTAGTTCAGACATTTAGATTCTATAGTGAAGAGGCTTTACCAGTATGTAGATTTCTATATATGGAATTTTACAGAAGAAGTGGCTTTTAAATCTTTGAAAGTTTACACTGGGACCTAGCGGGTGCATGCATACACACACACACACACATGCACACACACACACACAACACACACTTTATTTACCTTTCTCAGGTGAGATGTAGTCTAATATTTTCTATTTTATTTGTTCTATTCTGTTTCAGTCTATTTCATTAAGATGTTGTTTCTGACACAAGGGATTTATCTTAAACCACACTGAGGCTGTACCCGGCAGTTTGAGAATCACTGCATTAGAGACTGTTTTCTAAGGGGCCTGGGGGCTGGGGAAGGGATTTCAACATTCAGGCTGTGTGTGCTATCTCTGCCTTTCTGGAAATGCCCAAAGGGTATGAGAGGGTTATAATGAGGGATTATATAACCAGATTTCTGGAGAACCATTTTTATGCTGGGATCTACAGGGCAGTGTGTGGAGCTAAGAATTTAAGAGAATCAGAACAGTAATCAGGGGGTTATCAGATGAGATGCACCATTCAGATGACATGGGGTAAGACATCATAAAGGTGGATAAGCTTGTCTAACTCAATGAAACTATGAGCCATGCCATGTAGGGAGACAGCGAAGGACATGGAAGCCTGGCGTGCTGCAGTCCATGGGGTTGCAAAGAGTTGGACATGACTGAGCAACTGAAAAACAATAATACATTATCTCAATGAGGAAAGCAGAGTTTTTATTCCTATAATTCTCATATGTTAGAATTGTTAATTACATTTGACTGCAAGGTACAGCATTCAGGATCTTAGTTTCCCCTGACCAGGGATTGAACCCAAGCCCCCTGCAATGGAAGTGTGAAATCTTAACCACTGGACTGCCAGGGAAGCTCCTAGAGCTGTTTTAAAGAGGATAAAATCATATGAATGGTTTCCGGCACATAGCAAACACTTATTAAATCAAAATGGTGAGATATAAAAGTTTTCTGAAAACCTAAAAACAAGCAGCAGGCAAAGGAAACTCATCCAATCACTAGGTATCATTCCACTTCCTAACTATTACAAAGCAATAACATTAGTTTGCTTAGCTATAAAAGGAGATACAATCAGGTTGAAGAGTAGGTGAGCTAATGGAGATAAAACACTTATTATTGGAAGATAATTCTCCATGGCTTTTCTGCATGCCTTATATTAAGTTTTGTCCTGGACTATCTTTTCAAGGATGTTTGTAGGAGAAAGAGCTTTGAGAGACAGAGGTACTATCTCCCATCAGGGCAGAGGCCAGGATTATTATCTTTTAAAGAAATTATATTCCTCTAGGACAAACATTTGGCAGGTTTGTTAGCAATTCTCTCTAAATGATTAAAAAATTTTAAACTCTGGGTCCCTCAGCTAAGACATGAACCCATTGTGTGGGCAGCATTCCTATGAGTCAACCTACATAGAGCTGCTGTGGGTGCAGAGGGGGAAGAAGAACAGATGCAGACTTGAAGCTCATGTTGCCTGCTGTGCCATGAATAATAAAGTCCCTTGTCTGTGATCCTGAAGTCTATTCTTTTCTGAAACTGTGGTTACCTTGTTAGTTTGCAAGTGAGAAAAAGAAATCTCAGACCATTCACAGTTCTTCATGCTTAGACAATGATGAGCCACATACTGAGTACTCAATAAATTCTACCCTGTTAGCACTATTTTTGTCGGTGTTGTTATTAGCACTATGGCACTAACAAAACAAAGCTATGGTTTTTCCAGTAGTTATGTACAGATGTGAGAGTTGGACCATAAGGAAGGCTGAGCACTGAAGAATTGATGCTTTCAAATTGTGGTGCTGGAGAAGACTCTTGAGAGTCCCTTGGTGTCCCAGCAAGAAGATCAAACCCGTCCATCCTAAAGGAAATCAGTCCTGAATATTCATTGGAAGGACTGATGCTGAAGCTGAAGCTCCAATACTTTGGCCACCTGATGTGAAGAACTGACTCATTTGAAATGACCCTGATGCTGGGAAAGATTGAAGGTGGGAGGGGAAGGGGACAACAGAGGATGAGATGGTTGGATGGCATCATTGACTCAATGGACATGAATTTGAGCAGATTGGAAGACAGTGAAAGACAGGGGAGTCTGGCACGCTGAAGTCCATGGGGTCCCAAAATGTCACACCTGACTGAGTGACTGAACGACACCAGCAGTATGGTATTTATGAATGTGGCAATGCGGTAGATGACTAATTTAATTTAGCAGCTATCTAGTGCATATCTGCTATGTGTTAGTCGTGACACAATGTCTAAGGTTAAGAAAGTGAATAAGACAGAACTCTGATTTCACATTCACAGGGAAAGACATTTGTATATAGACAGTTATAGTATAATCTCAATACCGTAGTAGAAATGTGTATAGGTATCTAGAGCTGCATAAAAAAGGGAACATCTATTTGCCTGAAATGTGAGATGAAGAGAGGTATCAGGAAAGTTGCTCAGGGTAAGAAATACTTCAACTGAATTTTAATAGTTGAATGAGGATGGTGAATGTGGATTTGTCAGTCCCAGTGGCAACAATGATTTATTATTGTTTTATTATTATTTACTGTCATGATTTGTTATAAGTTGAGCTGTTTCCCTCATATGTTAAAGTCCTAACCCTTTTATCTGTGGATGTGAACTTATTTAGAAATTAGAGTCTTTGCAGATGAAATTAAGATGTAACTTAAGGTAAGATTATACTGGAGTAGGGTGGACCTGTGCTCCAGTATGACTGGTATCTTTATGAGAAAAGGAGGGACTCTGAGATAGATACACATACAGACAGGTGGGGAGAACATGTGAAAACACAGACGTGCAGAAGGAAGACATCCATGTGATGACAGAAGAAAGAATAGACTTATACAGATGCAACCTTAAGAATGCCAAGTATTGCTTGCAACCACCAAAAGCTGGCAGAGAGGAAGCATGGCCCTCTCACACTGAGTTTTGACTTGTTTCTAGAACTGAAGGAAAATAAATTTGTTTTATGCAGCCCAGGTTGTGGTACTTTGTCACACTAGGAAACTACTCGGCCATTTTAACCTTTATTGTCTTCAATGTTGTTATATTTAGACAACAATGAGGAAAGGATATAGCAGTCACAAAGGCATGAGAGAGAGAATAACAAGCTCAGGAAACCATAATTGCTGACTTTTACTCTGTGGGGAGCTAAGTGACAGTTTATGAGGCTGGAAAGTAGTGCGCCTTCTATGGGTATTTGGGTCCTGACGTAGGGCAATGACTATAGAATACGGGTGTTGGCAGATCTGTCCAAATTCTAGCTTCTCCACACAGTGGATGTGCAATCCTGGGAAGTGGAGCCATCCTTTCCAAACCTTGCTATCATTAGCTGTAGGATGGGATAACAATTTCTGCCACAAAATGTGGTTTGAAGAATTTGAAAAATGCACATAAAGCACATGGCAAATGTTTGATCTGTGGTAGTCAGCAGTGCTATCAGATTTGTGTGTTAGGGAGGTTTTCCGACAGCCATGGTGATGATGGAAGCTGGACGGGGAGGGTTGTGGTTGAGACATACTGAGGTAACTGTTGAGACAGCCCAGGTGGGCAGTGTTAGAGGCCTAGCTACAGTAGTAGCACACGTGGGCAGAAAAATGAGGAAATGAGTAAGAAATGTTTCATCATTAGAATTAATTGACCATATTGCCCAGTCGTATGGACGCAGTGATGAGGTAACAGTTGTTTCATCTTGTATCTGTTCCTGGTAATGTGTGAAAAGGGCTAGGTATTTCAGATGTTTTGTTTTGTTCTTCCAAATAAAGAGTGTCATTATCCCACTCTCCTTGGAGGAGGGCATGGCAACCCACTTGCCTGGAGAATCGCATGGACAGAGGAACCTGGCCAGCAGTCCATGGGGCTGCAAAGAGTCTGGCATGACTGAGCATCTAAGCATAGCACCTCACAGCATTATCCCACTCTACTTAGACAACTAGGCTCATTTACAGGCCCAACCCCTTAAGTCAGGTCTAAGCTGGAATGTCTTGAGACATCATTAGAATGAAGAGGTGATGCAGTCATTTCACGTGAAAAATGGCAGCAAATTTGAGCATTGTTTGTCCTGGAGGACAAAAATAAAGATTATGCATCACCAGTTCAAGATTAACTCAACCCAATATGAAAAAAATCCCAACTATGCAAAAATGTTATCCTCTGCTCTTAGAAATTCACACACAATAGAAGGAACCCCCACCCAAGACTCAAGTCTAAACAATCAGAAGCACAGGAAAGCCATGCTTAGAATGATGTTATTTCTGCAAGAAAGAAAAGTAACGTTCTCTCAAAAAAGTATTTAATATATTTTAAGAAAAGTTTTATAAATAAAATTTGGATACTGATAAATTTTATGCATTTCCAGAGGCTTATATTTATCACATCAAATATGCATCACTTTCTCTGTCCCTCTGTCACACACACACTTACATTCACACAAACACATATATTTTAGAACACAAAGACTTGAGATTTAGAATACAAATTTCATAGGAATGATTATTTAACCAGAAAATTCAACACTAAATGCTTCAACTGTAGGTAATAAAAAAAAAAATCTGAAATGACAAGTAGACAAATTAATTTGTAGCAGCTAAACAATGAGTGTGACGTTTACCAAGTGGAGATGATAGATTTCTGAGAACACTGAAAACAAAGTTCTCTCCTAGAGGACTCCTCTCATTCTAAGGCTTATTTGAAAAACTCCCTGGTAATGTAAACATCCTTACAGTATGATAGATAGCACTGATTTTCCTTAAAGTTAGGAATATTAATGGTCATTCTGTTTATTTTTGTCTTCATGGTACATTTCTTTTGAATATCATTTAGCATAATTTCTAGATGCATGAGTTTTCAGCTCCCACCATTTCAGCATAGGAAATAATCATCAAACACAGCTGATCCAAAAACTGTGGACCCAAATATTGTTTTTTGGTGTTGTCTGTGAATTTATCTTTTCAAGCTAGGCTACTTTTTATCAGATATCCTTAGTAGTGGCAAAACATCATCCTTTAAAGATGAATTTGATTTTTTAAACAACTTATGTCATTAAGACCCACGTCTGTTGAATAAGGTTAAGGATTAATTTGCAAAATTAAGTAAGATTTGATTACAAAGAAGAAAAAATAAAACCTCTTTTTTTGTTATTCATATGCCTGAGCCTGAAGATCTTACTATTCAAGACAAGAGTCAGTATAAAGGTAATTATTTTCCACACCCAAACATTAAGTACTACTAAGCAGACAAATGAAGAAAACTAGGGTTTTGAGAAATTGTGACAAACCTCCTTTAGAAAAAGTGTTTTAAAATAATAATTTTAAGAAACCTATCATAATTTGTAGAGGATAATATTCCTCTTTCTCTTGTATAATAGAATGTTTTCACTTCTATGCCTATTTATCATATCTGTGTGTACTAGGAATGCCAAATATAAATGCCAGGGGTCAGTGATTGCTGTCCCTTTGCCCGCTGGGGTTAGCTGGCTCTGAACCTTTCCAAGCAGTCTCTGCAGGGAACCTGATCTTTCACCCTCAGTCATTGTTTCAGCCTTCTGAGGCCTATGTGCTGTTGCATTCCTACAGCCTCTCTCCAACATAATAAGTTTAAGATTCTTATAGAAATTAAGATTAATTGGAATGAATTCCTTGAATATTTGTGCGTGTTCTCTTATGAGTGAAGGGCTTTCTTTATGCATTTCCTGCTGTGATTTTCTAAGGAGGCCTAGCTCTGTTCTCTGGGTGCTACTCACCAAAATCATTAATAGTATTAATCAGGATAATTCTATTTATTTTAGTTGGCTGATTTTACAGATATGAAAGAGTTGACAAAATGGTTATGGAGGATAGGAAGAAGGAAGCAAAACCTACAGTTCTACCACTGGCCTTGTGTTAGGTATGACATTTCTGATGACTTCCTGGGGTCAGATTGAGTGATGCCAGAAGCCACAGGTAATAATACCCTATTATTTCACTCTACTGAGCCAGGATATGGAGCTACTTTAAGATAAAAGAAATTCCATATGGACAGGAGAAAAATGAACCACATTTAAATCTTCTAACTTTGAAGGCCTGTGAATTTATACTTTTCCATAAAACATACATATGCATTAAACTTAAAAGCATAAAAATAATTTATTTGATTGCTTTTTTTTATTGCATTGTAAATCTATTCAATGAAAACTTACAACTTACTGTTTTTTAATACTATTTATAAAGAGTCAGTAATGAACATATCAAAATGATTGACTGGAGAACTGGAAAGGATTTTTGCAAGAACATAACTTAAACTCAGAGCCCTAAAGCAAAACTTGCATTAAATCTGTCATTTCCAATATTGCATTTATTTTATGATTACTGTTGATAACTGTGAAAATGATCCTTCTATATACAATATGGGTGTCTAACAAATTAATTCTAAGTACAACATAGTGGCCTTTTTATACAGTTCATAGGGTTCTTATGATAAAAATACTGGGGTGGTTTGCCATTTTCTCCTAGGAGGAGGATTGAAGGCAGAAGATGATGACAGAGGACAGGATGGTTGGATGGTATCACCGATTCAATGGACATGAACTTGAGCAAACTCTGAGAGATGGTGACGGACAGGGAGGCCTGGCATGCTGCAGTCCATGGGGTTGCAGAGTCACACATGACTTGGCAACTGAACAACAACAGCATAATGGTAGTGTTATGATGGTTTAGAACTTGTTTTTGGAACCAGATAGACCCAGATTCATATATATTCTTTATATTCGTTGTGTCATTAAAGCAATTATCTCATCTCCATAAGCCTCTGATTTCTCATCTGCATCCACAATAGTAATGCCTACTTCATAGCCTGTTTTGAGGATTAGGTGAAAAGTTAGTGGTTTCCATAGCATTTGGCACATAGTATTCTGTAAACAAAAGTGGTTATAATCTCTCCACATTATTCTCTAGCTAACTAATTACTAATGAAGAAACTAATCACTGCTTATTTGCACTGCACATTTTCTTTAAATTGTTTCTTCTTTTCCATGTGCTCTGCTCCTAAATAGATCCTATCTTATTGTTCTGAAATTTAGAAAACATGTTTAGTTCTATAAATATAGTTTAGTTGTATATGTTACTTATATATAATATATTTGTAGATTTATAGTATTATGCATGGCATATTATATATAGTAATACATATATATAATACTATATTAGAGTTTAGATTTAGCCTCTCAGTTGTGTCCTATTTTTGCGAACCCCTGGACTGTAGCTTGCAAGGCTCCTCTGCCCATGGGATTTCATATATGTATACTATATAGATACATATATATATACCTATATATCAATAGTGTATCTGCAATAGTAATCAACTAGATTGACTTAGAAATTTGTTAAAATGATATTGAGTTGCTAGTGGTAGAACTTCTTGGAAAAAAAGGAAGAGTGACTGTGGGAACCATATAACTAGGGTCACAGTTAAAATGATGATGGAACAGGGCAAGGAGGACTCTGAGGAAATCACCGTTGAACACTTGTCCTGGCCTTTACCTCGGGCACTGCTGGCATACAATAGTGACACCACATTTGCCACTGTGGCTAGAGGTGCCTGTGGGGATTATACATCAGTGGTACTCCCCTTTAAAGAAATCTCTGCAGGATAGGTTTGAAACTCTAGCTCTTGTTTCCTATGCATCTGACTGAGTTGTTAGGAAGGCTGCAAAAGCAAGTTTCTAGAACTTTAGATTCAATAGTAGGCTCTACTTTCCATCAAGACCTGTAAAGTAAGACATTTTCTAAATACAGCAAAAGGAATTTACATACTGGACAGTCAAAATTGACTAGTGCTCACTATAAATAGTAACATTTAAGATGAGCCTTAAGGGAGCTCCCTGGTGGTCTAGATGTTAGGATTCCAGGCTCTTATTACCATGGTCCAGGTTCAGTCCCTGGTTGGGGAACTGAAATCTAGCCAGCCATGTGTATGCCCCCTCCCCCAAAAATAAAATAAAATAAAGCTTTAAAAAGTTTTAATGTGCACTAGGGTAGAAAGAAATTGACAACTACCATGGATAGAGGGACATTTCACCTTTAATTATTCATCTCTACAACTTGTTCCTTTAGAATAGATTTTTAGCATAAAAACTCACTTACCAAATTAGTCACAAAGAAATAATGACTATGAATTAGCTATGGTACTATCATGAATACTGTGGGTTCTAAACTTAAATCATATGGAAATCACTAAAGCCATCATTTCTGAGAAGTTCTGATACTGGAGGTGGGATTGGGTGAAATACTCATTTAGATTTTAAAAAATGGCAAATTTTCTATCCTTAATTATTTTGCATGTTGCTTGGGGTTGGATGATGTCTACAAACAGAAGAGCAATACTTTCATTTAGAATTTGTATAGTCCTTTACGTTTGTGAAGATTTTTGCATCCAATCTTTCTTGTCTTACTGAGCTGCACTACACGGCATAGAGAACATCTGTGAGCATTTCCATTTCTTCAATGGGGAGAAAAAGCCCAATGGACTTCTTTTAGCTTTCTTAGAGTAAATTCATTTTCCTTTTTCTACCTTTACCCTTTGGATGCACCCAGACAAGAATCTAACTAATCTGAAAAATTTTCTCAACATCACTCCATCCAGAGTGCTTACGGAAAGCTGTAGAGTACAAAGCTTACGTAATTTACATTTGTTGGCATGTCAGTTAAGAAGATATATGGATGGGAAGAAAAACGAAGCCATTTTCTTAAATGAGTTTGAATTTCACACACTTAATCTGTTCCTGACATTTAGAATTATCTTGGATCATGAGCGGTATGTAGGACTTTTTTTTTCTTTTTTCATTTTGTAGGGTTGGATTGGAAGGAGAGTGCCGTCTTCTCAGGTCTTCTAGGCTCCCGAGTGAATCTCAAGGGAGAGTAATGCTAATCTGCTGATTACCTTTCTTTCACTCCGTTTTCTTCTCTGAAGTCACTTTGACTCTCAAGCATAGCTTTTTTGTTTTGTGTTGTTTTACTTTGGGGGTAGGGGTGGGGGGAGTGCTGCTAACAGACATTCTAAGGAAGCTTTGCTTCCTGTGAATTTATCTAATACACTATTTAATATTAGGCTATCCAAACAAATCTAAATAATTTGGATTTGCAAAGCCAAAGAAGTAGTAAGGGCATAGAGGTAGTAGGTTCCTGAAGTGAAGACAATGTTCTAAAGGTCAAATGACTGGATTTTCTTTGTTTCCTTTTCTCTACACCTCTCAGGATGAAACCTGGATTAGTAGTAAACTAAAAAAGAGCCCTTAATCTTCAAACTCAGTTAACTGTTACTTTTTAAGGAATTCTTTGCTACATTACCCCCATTTCATCGTTCAATCTATTTAACAGTATAGTTAAACATACATGGATGATCCTAAGTTTTTGCTGATGAACTTTTCTCTGTGTGTGTGTGTGGTTTCTCAACAAGCCCTTGAGTCTATTCTCTCTCAGCATATGAATCCCAAAGCGATGAGACGTCATGATTTGTTCTATCTAGTTGTTTCGTGTTTCTGCCACCTAAGAAATGGGCTTTCTTTTCCATATAGAAAAACCATCTAGGATATTTAGATAATGACCAACTGGAACAATTTTAACTTATTTTGGGATCCTTAGAAGTTCACTTGTTAGAAGATAATTTAAATCCTTGGTTGCTATTTGGGAGCCATCCTTCTTCTTTTAAAAGGAAAATTTCTTATGAAATTTTAGATCTTAATATGACTTTTCTTTTTCTTTTTTTTTTAAATTTTATTTTATTTTTAAACTTTACATAATTGTATTAGTTTTGCCAAATATCAAAATGAATCCACCACAGGTATACATGTGTTCCCCATCCTGAACCTTGCTCCCTCCTCCCTCCCCATACCATCCCTCTGGGTCGTCCCAGTGCTCTAGCCCCATGCATCCAGTATCGTGCATCGAACCTGGACTGGCATCTCGTTTCATACATGATATTTTACATGTTTCAATGCCATTCTCCCAAATCTTCCCACCCTCTCCCTCTCCCATAGAGTCCATAAGACTGTTCTATACATCAGTGTCTCTTTTGCTGTCTCGTACAAAGGGTTATTGTTACCATCTTTCTAAATTCCATATATATGCGTTAGTATACTGTAATGGTGTTTTTCCTTCTGGCTTACTTCACTCTGTATAATAGGCTCCAGTTTCATCCACCTCATTAGAACTGATTCAAATGTATTCTTTTTAATGGCTGAGTAATACTCCATTGTGTATATGTACCACAGCTTTCTTATCCATTCATCTGCTGATGGGCATCTAGGTTGCTTCCATGTCCTGGCTATTATAAACAGTGCTGCAAATTAATCGCTTAAGTTAATCAAGCTAAGTATATTCTAATACACACACATGAGCTTCCCAGCTGGCTCAGTGATAAAAGAACTTGCCTGCCAATGCAGGAGACACAGAAGACTCAGGTTCAATTCCTGAGTTAGGAAGATTCCCTGGAGAAGGAAATGGCAACCCACTCCAGTAGTCTTGCCTGGAGAATCCCATGGACAGAGGAGCCTGGTGGACTACAGTCAGTGGGGTCGCAGAGAGTCGGACATGACTGACTAAGCACGCACAGGCGAGCATGAACGCGTGCAGTACACACACAGACCTAACTGCTGGGAGGCATACTCGAGCATCTGTTTGAAAGATTTCTGTAAATATTAGGCAAGTATTTCCTTAATAAAGGAAATACTTTATCAAGGTGAAAAGGATTCTTCTCAATTAAGAAAATGTATTAACTATTCAGCACAAAGCAATTAGGTAAGGAAAAACAGAGGCCCAACAAAAGTATAATGGGATATTTTTTTCTTTTCTTTTCTTTTTTTGCATTGATGGATGGTTAGGCTGACACAAAGGTACTAAAAATTGTAGGGTGGAGGCTGTTGAATATTTGAGTCACCTAACAGCTATTTTATATTTCTAAGTTTGGTATCAAGCCCAGATATCCAGCTTTTTATTTTTTTTTAAATGCACGAGATCAACAACAACAAAGCAGCATCTGATATCTCATTTGCAAAAGCTAGACTATAGCAATCTATGGAATAAAAGTCCCACTTGCATACTTGCTTTGCCTAAATGAATGATGGCAGAAAAACTACCAGGTTACTGAAAGAGCAAACACCAGTCTTACTCAGATTTCTCTTTGCTGTGTTCTCTCTCTGCTGGAGTTTTTCATTCGTATTCATTAATTACTTATCTATTGCCTATTTGATAACAAAGTCCTCATAAACTTTTTCATTAGTAGTAGAGAAATTAAAAAGTAGTTTGTCAAATTATTTCCTCAAATGTATAAACCAGGACATTTCAATTTACTAAATAAGCTGGTGAGTGACTGTAATTCAGAATATCAGTTTAATGAAGTCTCTTAAATTAAGCTCTAGTTAAACATACTTGCAAAAGACCTAAGTTAATTTTTTTTCCAATTTTGCCATCTACTGTTCATTGTTTTCAAAATTAGAAGTCAAAGTTTTCACAGAATACCTTCATTTGTACAAGGAATTGTGCCTGATCCCCAGTGCTGTCTAAAGAAATTAGAACAGACATGTTTCTGCCTCTGTAGGTAGGAAAATGAGTAAGTGATTACCTCAAGTATATAAAGAATTAGATGACGATAAGTGTTTTGTTTAAAACAAGATTTTCATTTGGCCATAGGTCTGTATAACAGGGTAACCAACCCCAGCCTGGGAGTTCAGGAAGTGTTTTGCTTTGGAAGTAATACGCTAAGTCATGAAGGAGAGTAACACTTATGTTGCTGCTGCTAAGTCGCTTCAGTCGTGTCCGACTCTGTGTGACCCCATAGATGGCAGCCCACAAAGCTCCCCCATCCCTGGGATTCTCCAGGCAAGAGCACTGGAGTGGGTTGCCATTTCCTTCTCCAATGCATGAAAGTCAAAAGTGAAAGTTAAGTTGCTCAGTCCTGTCTGACCCTTAGAGACCCCATGGACTGCAGCCTACCAGGCTTCTCCATCCATGGGATTTTCCAGGCAAGAGTACTGGAGTGGGTTGCCATTGCCTTCTCTAACACTTATGTAGGCAGAGGCAAACAGAAGAGTGTTCTAGGCAGAAGGAAGTGCAGGTAAAGACTTGAGAGGATAAACAGTCCAAATGGTATGAGGAATGAGAGAAGCCCATGGAGCTGGCATGGACAGACAGGGACAGAGTATCCTATTAAATGACTCAGAAGCACAGAGCACTGTATTATGCAGGCCCTCCTAGATCCTGCTCAGATTGTTGGAAGAGTCCAGGTAAGAGAGGATGAACTATGCAGGTAGCAATGAAAAAAGAGAAATAGCTTGCTAATCAATAGGGAGGGACTGGGAATGGATGAGAGTGAGAATGTAAGGAATGCAGAGGGGACCACCATGATTCCAAAGTTGAATGGAGGATGGTGTGAGTATCAAAGACTGGGAAGCAAAAGAAAAATCAAGCTTGAAGATGAAAATCAAATGTTAATTTTTGGGTTTATTATTTTGTGATATCTATGAGGCATGTCAAGTAAATTATTGCATATAGGAATTTGGAGCTTGACATGGAGAAATAGATTTGAGTGTTATCAACATCAATATACCGGTCAGGGTTTAGTCTAAGTATTCTAACAAAAGTAATTCCCTATACAATGGATAGAACAAGATAGATAGAACAAGATAGAAATCCATATCTTCTTCTCAGCAGTGCAGAGGAAGGTAATACAGGGCTGGCCAGTTTACTCTGTGCATTTCAGGACACAGTTATAACTCTTGGACTCATGGTGGCTGCTCTAGCCTGTGTCATCCCGAATGCATTCCAGCTCAAAGGAAAGGGAAAAGAGGAGGTCACTTCTTCCTTTTAAGGATACTGACAGTTAGACAAAGTCACTTACAATCTGACTCAGACAAGAAAAGTGGACTCTGTGTTTAGTAACATCGCATTGTCTAGTGACCTAGTTACAGCAGATTAAAGGGTATTTACTGGGTGCAGAAGTAGCAAACTATTTTGAGAAAATTTGTCATGAGAAAATAGAGAGTGAAACAGAAGCTGGAGGGATAAGAGGAGTTGAAGGCGGAGGGGGGGTCTTTTAAGATAGGCACATTTTGAAAAAAAATAAATTATTATAGAATAAATCATGCTGCTGCTAAGTCACTTTAGTCGTGTCTGACTCTGTGTGACCCCATAGATGGCAGCCCACCAGGCTCCCCCGTCCCTGGGATTTTCCAGGCAAGAACACTGGAATAAATCATAAGTGCATACAATTTGAAGACACTGAGAAAAGGTATAATTGTTAGTCGAATAATTGTCTCTAGATAAGAAATAAGACAGCAATTCCATCTGCAGAACAGCAGAAAAGGATGAAAACAGATACAGAAATAACTGGAGAGTTGAAGGCAGAATTTTGACCTAGTTCCATTTGTTGTTTTATATCTGTAGATGGTAAACTCGTCTGCTGAGAGTGACTGAGGAGATGGCATCCGGAGTCAGGATGTTAAGGAGAGAGGGGGAGATTTGAAAATATCATGGAGGTCAGGGCAGTCATGGACAAATGAGCAGGTTATGCCCCATTCATCTTTAGGGGTTGCTATGCACACAATTTACCATGAGAGCAGTGCTCCCTAGAGTCATAAGGTGCATAAACACAAGACTCAGTGGCAGCTTTCAACACACTAGAGATCTTTTATTGTGCAATGGACAGGCCATTAGTGGTTTTCAGCCCGAATTTATGGCCTATCCGTTTTTCCTATCATTCTTTAGCAATGAAACTGTGTTCCTGTTCCCTTTACAACCTGTTAGATTGCCAAAGCTTTGTCACTTCATCAGTTACCTTATTTATTTTCAACCATTTTTTTTTATTCTGTCTCATTTGAAAACTTAAGATTTTTTTTGATAGTCATTCTTAAGTTTTCCCCATTTTTCTTCAAATTTAATTTTATATACTTACAGTTTTAACCTTAGTTTTTAAGAGGAAGTAATGTTTTCATATGTGTAAGGACCTTTATACTTGTCTCATCCTCTTTCCTTATGTCAGATTTCTTCAGTTTGAAGAGCTGATTTCTGTACAGGTACCCATTGTCTTTCATTTTATTTGGTTTGTAGGGTTATATTTTTGTTTGCATTAGGCATTATATCTCCCAAAAATCATCTCACGTTTAAATTGATTTTTAATGTAATCAATTGGGAAGGGCAAATAAGTTGGATCAGGAGAGGCCAGTTCTGACTAATGATTATGCCTGCTATGAACAGAAAGTTGACAAATGTGGCACATGTGCCTTTTCCTGAAATTTTTTATTAGAAATGAACAAATGAACAACCACAGTAACAACCAGCCTGAGTGCTTGGTCCTTGGAAATATAATCCTGGTTTCATTTCAATCCGGAGACACCAAGGTAACTTGAACAGAGCAGAAGTTCTACATAGCTTTTGAAGCCTAAGATGTGGAAACCAGGAATTTTCAAGTGTATAACTCTACTGCTTGCTTCATTCTTGTATCACAGTGGTTGTTCCTGATAAGAGCTTGACAGGCAATTATCAAGACTTGCTAGCTCTCAAAAAACCAATTCAGATATCTGAGCTTAATACATTTTATGAACTCTCCGTGACTGATCTCTGACTATTCTTCTAGAAAAGCAATGTCCTTGTAGGAAGTCTGGACTGATTACTAAAAATATATACTATTTTATCATCTCTTTTACTTATATCTCAACAATAAGAGGGGATGGTAGAAATGCATAGGCCAGAGAAATACAGGCGCCTGGCCACAGGTTTGGTCTTTAAACTTTGAATTGAAATATCAAGGACTCATTATGTAAATAACTCAAAATGTTAATGAGTTTTTCAAGTTCTATGTTGTCATGTATAAAAAAAGGCTGGCTCTAAACATGGTTTAATGAGGCCTAGACAATGGTTCTAAATGTGATCCAATGAAGAATTTCTTTTGGTCCAACCATTTCCTATAGATAAGCAAATTAACTCCAGATTAGATTTAAAAACTAAGATCATGGCATCCAGTCCCATCACTTCATGGCAAATAGATGGAGAAACAATGGAAACAGTGACAGACTTTATTTTCTTGGGTTCCAAAATGACTGCAGATGGTGACTGCAGCCATGAAACTAAAGACAGTTGCTCTTTGGGAAAAAATCTATGACAAACAGTATATTACAAAGCAGAGACATCACTTTGCTGACAAAGATCCATCTAGTCAAAGCTATGGTTTTTCCAGTAGTCTTGTATGGATGTGAGAGTTGGACCATAAAGAAGGCTGAGAACCAAAGAACTGATGCTTTTGAACTGTGGTTCTGGAAAATACTCTTGAAAATCCCTTGGCTAGCAAGGAGATCAAATCAGTCAGTCCTAAAGGAAATCAACCCTGAATGTTCATTGGAAGGACTGGTGCTGAAGCTCCAGTACTTTGGCCACCTGATGTGAAGAGCCAGCTCATTGGAAAAGACCCTGATGTTGGGAAAGATTGAAGGCAGGAGGAGAATGGGATGACAGAGGATGAGATGGTTGGATGGCATCACTGATTCAATGGACATGAGTTTGAGCAAACTCTGGAAGACAGTGAAGGACAGGGAAGCCTCGTGTGCTGCAGTCCATGGGGTTTCAAAGGGTTGGACACAACTGAGCAACTGAACAACAACACGATTTTTAGGTAGATGAAGTAAATCTTATGATCCATGAGAAAGTCTTCGTTCTGTCTATGCTGCTGCTGCTAAGTCACTTCAGTTGTGTCCGACTCTGTGTGACCCCATAGACGGCAGCCCACCAGGCTCCCCAGTCCCTGGGATTCCCCAGGCAAGAATACTGGAGTGGGTTGCCATTTCCTTCTCCAATGCACAAAAGTGAAAAGTGAAAGTGAAGTGGCTCAGTCGTGTCCAACCCTCAGCGATTCCATGGACTGCAGCCTACCAGGCTCCCCCATCCATGGGATTTTCCAGGCAGGAGTACTGGAGTGGGGTGCCGTAGGCAGTCCATATATATATAATAATAATAAAGAATAATAAATAATATTAAATAATAAAGAATAATAAATAAATAATAAAGAATAAATCAACCTCAGATATCATTCTTATATTAGTTAATAATTAGCTGCTCTTAGTAATCTGGCTAAGGAGAAGGCAATGGCACCATACTCCAGTACTCTTGCTTGGTAAATCCCATGGATGGAGGAGCCTGGTAGGCTGCAGTCCATGGGGTCACGAAGAGGGACTTCACTTTAACTTTTCCCTTTCATGCATTGGAGAAGGAAATGGCAACCTACTCCAGTGTTCTTGCCTGAAGAATCCCAGGGACGGGGGAGTCTGGTGGGCTGCTGTCTATGGGGTCGCACAGAGTCGAACATGAATAAAGTGATTTAGCAGAAGTAGCAGCAGCAGTAATCTGGCTGACATAATTGAATATCATTCAACAAAATGTCTAAGACATTGATTTTCAAACTACCCTATGGAGCAAGCGGGTTTCTCCAGAGTTTTCAAGTTAAACTTAAGAAGCTCCTGGGTGCTGAGGAACCATTGTTAACCTCTATCCTTTGCAAGAAAATGAGGTCTGCTTCGATATCTTTGAAATATGAACCCCATACAAGCATTCATTTGGAGAAGATATTTTTCAAATTAAAAAGAGGTTTGCAATCACTTTTTAAGGATTATAGGACCATCCTTTTCTATAGGTTTTTAAAAAACTCAGTTCTTGAGTCACAGGTAAATAGCAACATAGAGACATTGCTTTAGCATAGAGAGATAGATCTATCTATATCTATACATATATCTTTATCCACCTATCTATTTATTTATCTGCCTTCCAAAATGCTATTTCTAGCTCCAGGGTTGGCTCTTAATTACTGCTGACCAAAGTAATCCTGTCTCCCTTGCCACAGTTGTTGACTTAAGGATGGTTATATGACTGTACTATGGAATGAGATGAAAAAAAGGCTTTATGAGGATTTCTGGAAAAGGAAGTTTATAGCTCTCCTGTATCATGATGACAGTCCAATTTTGGATGTCAGAGAAATCATCTCATCCAAATTCCAACTGGAAGATGTCCTTGGAACATAAGGACTAGATTTAGAATGGAGCCAGTGTGATGAGTGATTAAATCAAAAGGTGGAAAAAATTCAAGAACTTGATTATAATGTTGAGTTATGGATCAACCAGCCCTAAAGCTTGACTTTCCTCTAACTTGTTTTAAATGCAAAGTCATGTCTGACTCTTTTCCAACCCCATTTTGTAGCTCACAACTCTTTTGTAGCCCACAAGGCTCCTCTGTCCATGGGATTTCCCAGGCAAGAATACTGGAGTGGGTTGCCATTTCCTATTCCAGAGCATCTTCCCGACTCTGGGACTGAGTCCCTCCTGTGTCTCTTGCATCAGCAGGCAGATATTTTACCACTGAGCTACCAGGGAAGCCCAACTCCTGCTTATGTGAACCAATATATGCTCTATTGTTTAAGACAGTTTTTTTACTCAAATCATCCTGACTGACATATATATTCCAGAGGAGGGAGGTAGCTTATAGAGAGATACAGAAGTGAGAATAAGCTTGGCATGTTCAGAACAAGAATGCTACCAGCAAGTTATTAAAGATGAACGAAGATGAAGTCAAGTGTTTCTAGGCAAGAAACATGAATAAGATAGAAACTGTAGCTGCAAATGTTGGCAGTTTAATAGAAGCCCAGTTTAATGGAAGTAAGGTGTTTGAGGAGTCAAGACTATGGGATAATTAAGAAATTAAGGATTTAGATACATTTTGTTACTCAAGTGAAAAGTTTCCAGTGACTCTCAGTTCAGTTCAGTTCAGTTGTTCAGTCGTGTCCGACTCTTCGCAACCCCGTGAATTGCAGCACGCCAGGCCTCCCTGTCCATCACCAACTCCTGGAGTTCACTCAAACTCACGTCCATCGAGTTGGTGATGCCATCCAGCCATCTCATCCTCTGTCATCCCCTTCTCCGCCTGCCTCCAATCCCTCCCAGCATCAGAGTCTTTTCCAATGAGTCAACTCTTCGCATGAGGTGGCCAAAGTACTCGAGTTTCAGCTTTAGCGTCATTCCCTTCAAAGAACACCCAGGGCTGATCTCCTTCAGAATGGACTGGTTGGATCTCCTCGCAGTCCAAGGGACTCTCGGGAGTCTTCTCCAACACCACAGTTCAAAAGCATCAATTCTTCTGCACTCAGCTTTCTTCACAGTCCAACTCTCACATCCATACCTGACCACTGGAAAAACCATAGCCTTGACTAGACGGACCTTTGTTGGCAAAGTAATGTCTCTGCTTTTGAATATGCTATCTAGGTTGGTCATAACTTTCCTTCCAAGGAGTAAGCGTCTTTTAATTTCATGGCTGCAAATACCATCTGCAGTGATTTTGGAGCCCCCCAAAATAAAGTCTGACACTGTTTCCACTGTTTCTCCAACTATTTCCCATTAAGTGATGGGACCAGATGCCATGATCTTAGTTTTCTCAATGTTGAGTTTTAAGCCAACTTTTTCTCTTTCCTCTTTCACTTTCTTCAAGAGGCATTTTAGTTCCTCTTCACTTTCTGCCATAAGGGTGGTGTCATCTGCATATCTGAGGTTATTGATTTTTCTTCTGGCAATCTTGATTCCAGCTTGTGCTTCTTCCAGCCCAGCGTTTCTCATGATGTACTCTGCATAGAAGTTAAATAAGCAGGGTGACAATATACAGCCTTGACGAACTCCTTTTCCTATTTGGAACCAGCCTAGGAGCCTGCTAAGGATGTAAGTTAATGGTAGCATTATGGAAAGGAGTAGTGATTCATATTGACAAATGGCGTGTGGAACATGGAATGGTAGGTATAGCTTCTCCTGGAAAGGACCAGTGTAAAGATCAAACCAAGAAAAGATTTACATGTCAATGAGGCCAAAGAATAGTGATGAAGAAAGGGTTTTGAATTCACAGGAGAGCTTAGTAAACATGGAATGTGGTTTTCAGAGGGTAGAGTAGAAAAGGCTTTCAGGAAAGACAGGACTTGGGTAAGTCAGAGAAAAAGAAGGAAAAACATTCAAATAGATGTATTGAAGAAAAGATTATCAGTGGGGAGGAAGGAGTAAAGGCATGGAGAAAACACCTGGTTTTGAAACAATATGAAACACCATCATTTCAACAAAGGAATTAAAAGGCTAGCACGCAGGTTTTTAAAAAGAAATTGATGGAGAGATTGTATTAAAAAATCCAAAGAAATCCTTTGTCAACTGTGCAATGGAATGGATTTCTAGAACCTTCTCCTAGTGCTGAAACAGCAGTAACCTTAATAAGTGGACAAATTCATGATGGTTATAATCTTAAGGGATGAAAATCTTGGGCAAGAGCAAGGACTTCTTAGTTCTTAGGGACAAGAATTAGCCACCCCAGAGGACTTGAGGCTTTGTCCTCAAATCTGTGCATGGAACATACAATATTCATTCCAAGACTGTTTTGTCTGAAATAACAAAAGATGTAAAATAAGCTTTTCATACAACTATCAATATTCTTGGACAGAGATTTTCCTTCTCTAGTTCTTTTACCTATATGTCCAGGAGAGATACTGTCTCATATATGAGGATGGTTTCCTTCAACGGAGTTTGTGAATGAATAGTCTTCCTTCTATAGAAAATGCTGTGTGTCTTCAAACTGCTGAAGAAACTTTCTTTATTTCTTTATGACATTTATGAAACTGAAAGGTCATGGGGGGAAAAGACTTATGGCTTAAAATTAGTTTACTGAGTGAAAAGAACATATTATAAACTCATAACTAAGAAAGACTATAAACAACTATAATCGAAAGTGGTGTGTTTTACATGAACAGTTGCATAATTAGGGAGTTTTACTATAAGTGCAAGACTTCGGGATATTAATACTTGACACATATTTTACAGAATAGTCTTCTAAACAAGAGAGTTAAGTGTCATAAAAAAGCCGTACATAATGAAGGTATTTCTGGAAAGTTTTGTTTACAATATTCTAGCAGTTTTTTCATTATAATTCCATTGTCCTTGTTGCCTCAAAATATCTTTCCTTTCCCTGTGAATTTATCAAAGAGATGTCAATTTCCAAAACCTTAAGTTGTTTCAAACTTAACTGCACCGTATGAACCTATTTTTTAACTGTGAATGTCTGTGTGCAGAGATTTTATGTTAATTGTGCTGTGCCTTTTAAAATTTTTTTTCTATAAGGAAATAATACTAACTAGTTTTGCTATATAGGTATCTCTCACTTCTTAAAGTCAGCTTTACTCCACTTCACATTTATGAAAGACCTACAGTAGTATCTGCTTTTGCTAACTGAAAGAAATTCAAAGAGGATTTTCACTTTTCCAGGAAAAAAAATCTAAAAGCAAATATAGCTTTATTGCTCTTAAAAGCAATAAAGCTCAACATCACTCATTATCAGAGAAATGCAAATCAAAACCACTATGAGGTACCATTTCACACCAGTCAGAATGGCTGCGATCCAAAAGTCTACAAATAATAAATGCTGGAGAGGGTGTGGAGAAAAGGGAACCCTCTTACACTGTTGGTGGGAATGCAAACTAGTACAGCCACTATGGAGGACAGTGTGGAGATTCCTTAAAAAACTGGAAATAGAACTGCCTTATGATCCAGCAATCCCACTGCTGGGCATACACACTGAGGAAACCAGAAGGGAAAGAGACACGTGTACCCCAATGTTCATCGCAGCACTGTTTATAATAGCCAGGACATGGAAGCAACCTAGATGTCCATCAGCAGATGAATGGATAAAGAAAGCTGTGGTACATATACACAATGGAGTATTACTCAGCCATTAAAAAGAATACATTTGAATCAGTTCTAATGAGGTGGATGAAACTGGAGCCTATTATACAGAGTGAAGTAAGCCAGAAGGAAAAACACCAATACAGTATACTAACGCATATATATGGAATTTAGAAAGATGGTAACGATAACCCTGTATACGAGACAGCAAAAGAGAAAAAAAAAAACAAAAAACATTGAGGAGGGTTCCCTGTGCTACACAGTAAAACCTTATTGATTATGCGTCTTAAATATAGCAATGTGTACGTGTTCTTCCCAAACTCCCTATATTCCCTTATTATAATGAAAGCCAAGCCTCTCTGCTCTACAACTGTGATAGGAAATTATCAGTCTACAGCTGGCCTGCTAGAGAGTGAAGGAAAGACAGGGTGATAACTATTTCTCTAAACTAAAAAAAAAAAAAAAAAAAAATATTTTTAATATCAAGTTATTTGTGCACTTATTAAATGATTTTGAATTTGCCATTGATTTCTTACTGTGTCATGCTATTTTATAATTAGTCATACAACATACACTTAATATACAACAGCTCAAATAAACTTAGCCTATATTCCTTTAGAAGCACCAAAAGGAATGATCCAGAATTATTCACTCTTAATACTTTTTTTAAATATCTTACTGCTGCCCTTGATTCAGTCTAAAAGTAGTTTAGGTATTAGCTTTGCTAGTAGTGGTAAATGCCTCTGATTCCTTGTGATTTTCTGATCAAATCCATCTGAGTACAGTTAATTTAGCTGGGTTTGTGGGATTTGGCTTCTCAGGATAAGCAGCTATTTCAGTGCCTGTATATACTTATCTTCTTTTACAGTGGTTAACAAGCACCTAACAGAATGACAGATATCCAAGGGTCACTCTATAAATATTTGTTAAGTTTCTAAATAACAGATCTTTGGCTCTTGATGCTTCTGTTAATAGAAAACTTGATAATAATTAGTCATTATGATGTGTTCAGTAAATTAAAATTATTTGCCTTAAAAAATTTATGAAGAGTTCTTTTAAAGTCAATAATTGAAGCGTGTGTAAATATTGCTGCTTGAAATATTAATAATCATGTAGAGAAGGAGAACCCTTTGGAACCATTTGAGAACTAATGTCTCAGTGAGAGTGTTTAGGGATGGTAAATAATTGCAATAAGGTTTGGAGTATGTTTTTGGCTCATGGTATGTTTTTTCCACAAATAAAGTAAGAGTGAGGCCTTTTGGATATAGTTGTATGGTAAGTGTGGGGAAATTAACAAGATGGCACCAGTCAGTCTCTCTCAGCCCACGCTCTCACTCCTTTTCTCCACATATTCTACAAACAGTGACTTTGTATGATTGTGCAACAGTTGAGATCACTTCAGGACTGCACATGCACATCACAAGGTACTTGTGTGGTCTCGGGCTACTTTGTGTGGTATGCCTATATGAACTTCACCATGGAAGCCTTGGCTGCTACTGCATTAGGATTACATTGGAGTGGCCTCATGGTCATGTTATATGAGTTGTGTTATTGCTATGTCATTGCTGTCTGAGGAAGCCTTACAAATAGCTGAGAAAAGAAGAGAAGCAAAAAGCAAAAAGCAAAGGAGAAAAAGGAAAGATATACCCATCTAATATGGAGTTCCAAAGAATAACAAGGAGAGAAAAGAAAGCCATCCTAAGAGATCAATGCAAAGAAATAGAGGAAAAAAATAGAATGAGAAAGCCTAGAGATCTGTTCAAGAATATTAGAGATACCAAGGGAATATTTCATGCAAAGATGGGCACAATAAAGGATAGAAATGGTATGGACCTAACAGAAGCAGAAGATACTAAAAAGAGGTGGCAAGAATACACAGAAGAACTGAACAAAAAGAGATCTTAATGACCCAGATAACCACGAAGATGTGATCACTCACTTAGAGCCAGATATCCTGGAATGTGAAGTCAAGTGGGCCTTAGGAAGCATCACTATGAACAAAGCTAGTAGAGGCAAAGGAATTCCAACTGAGCTATTTCAATTCCTAAAAGATAATGCTGTGAAAGTGCTGCTATCAATCTGCCAGAAAATTTGGAAAACTCAGCAGTGGCCACAGGGCTGGAAAATGTCAGTTTTCATTCCAATCCCAAAGAAAGACAATGCCAAAAAATGTTCAAACTTCAGCACAATTGCACTCATTTCAGATGTTAGCAGCTGCTTCTGCTAAGTCACTTCAGTTGTGTCTGACTCTGTGCAACCCCATAGACAGCAGCCCACCAGGCTCCCCTGTCCCTGGGCTTCTCCAGGCAAGAACACTGGAGTGGGTTGCCATTTCCTTCTCCAATGCATGAAAGTGAAAAGTGAAAGTGAAGTCACTCAGTCAGGTCCGACTTTTCGTGACCCCATAGACTGCAGCCTACCAGTCTCCTCTGTCCATGGGATTTTCCAGGCAAGAGTACTGGAGTGGGTTGCCATTGCCTTCTCCAGATATTAGCACAGTAATACTCAAAATTCCCCAAGCAAGACTTCAACAGTACATGAACTGATAACTTCCAGATGTTCAAGCCGGATTTAGAAAAGGCAGAGAAACCAGAGATCAAATTGCCAACATCCATTGGATCATCAAAAAAGCAAGAGAATTCCAGAAAAACATCTACTTCTGCTTCATTGACTACATTAAAGCCTTTGACTGTGTGGATCACAACAAACTGTGGAAACTTCTTAAAGATGTAGAAATAACAGACCACCTTAAATCTGTATGCAAGTCAAGAGCAACAGTTAGAAAAGGGCATGGAACACGGACTGGTTCCAAATTGGGAAAGGAGCACAACAAGGCTGTACATTGTCACCCTGTTTATTTCACTTATATTCAGAGTACATCATGAGAAATGCTGGGCTGGACAAAGCACAAGCTAGAATCAAGATTGCAGGAGAAATATCAATAACCTCAGGTATGCAGATGACACCACCCTTATCCCTTACGTCAGAAAGCAAAGAACTAAAGAGCCTCTTGATATAAGTGAAAGAGAAGTGTGAAAAATTTAGCTTAAAACTCAACATTCAAAAAACGAAGATCGTGGCATCCAGTCCCATCACTTCATGGCAAATAGATGGAGAAATAGTTGAAACAGTGTCAGACTTTATTTTTTGGGGGGCTCCAAAATCACTGCAGATAGTGACTGCAGCCATGAAATTAAAAGATGCTTGCTCCTTTGAAGAAAAGCTATGACAAACCTAAACAAACCTAGAAAAGTGGAGATGTTACTTTGCTGACAAAGGTCCATGTAGTCAAAACTACGGTTTTCTAGTAGCTCTGTATGGATGTGAGAGTTGGACTATAAAGAAAGCTGAGCACCGAAGAACTGATTTCAACTGTGGTGTTGGAGAAGACTCTTGAGAGTCCCTTGGACTGCCAGGAGATCAAACCAGTCAATCCTTAAGTAGATCAGTCCTGAATATTCATTGGAAGGACTGATGTCGAAGCTGAAGCTCCAATACTTTGGCCACCTGATGCAAAGAACCGACTCATTGGGAAACACTCTGATGCTAGGAAAGATTGAAGGCAGGAGGAGAAGGGAACAATAGAGGATGAGATGGTTGGATAGATAGCATCACTTACTTGATGGACAAGAGTTTGAACAAGCTCCAGGAGTTGGTGATAGACAAGGAAGCCTGGCATGCTGCAGTCTATGGGGTTGCAAAGAATAGGACAGGACTGAGTTATTGACCTGGACTGAGTGATTGAACTGAACTGTGCTGATGTCATGCTTATGTTATGGTTATGTTGTAGTTGCTGCCTCAGCCAGGAAAGAATATATATGTCTGCAGTTCCACAACTCCTCGAGTTTCCTTCAAGCCTCTTAGCTCCTGCCTTGCCTACCCTGTGTTCAGAGAACAGTGAGGACAGTGTGAACAGGTAGACGATTAGAATCTTGAGCAGGATGATAAGAGAGGCAGTACGTAAGTGCAAACTGGATAACTGTTAATGGTAAGCAGTTGACTGTTAGAAGTGTTATGAGCACATACAAAAATTAAAGCAAGAGATAGTGTAGTTCTAAGTTTTTAGTCTCTTTCTGAGTGAATGTCTCTCTCTTTGCCTTCGGCTTTGATTCTCACCCCCCTAACCCCCACCTCACATTTTGGCATGAATCCCTTTTCCAATCTTCCCTTACTCTGAAGTTTTGTTTTTTGTCCAAATCTGTTGCCTTATTTTTTTTTTTTCTCCTTCATTCCAAATTTACTGGCTTCCCTCCGCATGCAAGCATTGCTCCAAAGCACTGGGACTCTGGAGATACAAAGCTTCATGGAGTTCTTCTTGTCCTATTTTCACGGTAAGATTTAAGTCAAGTAAGAAACACTTTCTAGTATCTCCTGTGTATAAGTCACTATCCTGAGGGGAACAAAGATGTAGCACCCACCTGACTTGAGATCTCATAATCAGGTTAGAGAGACCAACACTTACAAACACAAAAACTGGTAAGATAGGTGTTTATTTAATTTGTTGTGGGAATTCTGAGAAAGGATCTAACCTTATATACCACTGATAGCAAGGTAAAGAGAGGACGGTTCATCACCACATTTGATATTTATGATTTACTTCCCTCAATGTCCACATATTCAATAAAGACCTATTGCTTTGTTGTCTTTTTGCTGATGTAATTTCCTCTTAGTGATTTAGCTAATCTCAGGTTTTTATTTTTCCTGTCTCTTTATATCTGGGAGGCCTAACAGTCTTAAATGAAAAGCAGTGGTGATCAAGTGGTGATCAAGTGGAAATTGGAGAAAGGGATATCTGGGGGGAAGAGGCTGTAAGTATTAATTCATTCATTCCATAAATCTTTATTGAGCATGTACAATATCGGGCACTGTTCTAGGTTCTGAGCACATAGCATTTCAGAAAACAAATGCAAATCTTGTTTACAAGGTTAACAAAAAGAAGTTAAATTTCTTCTTCTTATAAATAAAAAGAAGTTAAATTTCTTATAAATTTCTTCTTATAAAAAGAAGATATATTTCTTGTGGATAGGACAATTAAACAAATAAATATGGAAAACATAGCATGTAACATGATAAGAGTTATGGAGAAAAAGAAGGAACAGAAGAGAAGCAGAGTCTTAAGATTGGGGTGGGCTTACTTCACATATCTTCGATAAGACAGTCCTCACTGATAAGGTGATGTTTGTTCAGAAACTTAAAGGTAGTAAGGGATTGAGCCATGCAAGTACCTGGAACAATAGTATTACCTACTTAGAGAAGAGTACATGCAAAACTCTGAGATGTGAGCATGATCAGAATGTTTAAGGGACAGCAAGAAAGTACCATAAGGACACAGAAGAGGATTTTAAGATGAAGTCACAGAGAAACACAGAGATGGTGTAATGGGGGTGATGTTGCATGGGCTGTTCAAAAAGAGAGGAAAGAGGTCAATATAAGGTCAGCTATTAGCTCTTGATCAACATATCAAGGATCTTAACTCAAATTTAGGTAGCAGGTGAAGGATCAGTTTTTTGTAAAGATAGGAATTCAGTCTAGAGAAAAATTATTCTCAATTTTCCCATTTTTAAAATCTAATAGAGTAGAAAGGGCCTAGATTTAGAGTTAGAAACTGAATTCTTGTCTCTTCTGCCTCCAACTATCTGGGAAATTGATGCTGATAAATTACTCCAAGTTTCTCTTTTATTTTTCCTTTACAATGGACGGATGTTTTCTAGATGATATTCAACTTTTGAGAGTCTAATTCAAGGACAAATGGCAGGTGCATTCAGGCTAGATAGAGCCGTATTGTTTTCAGAGCACAGGATACTGGCTTGTATTTGCGTTACTCTTTTTCTCCCACTCTTCTGCTTTTAATTCTTTTTTTTTTTTTAACTTCATGACAATTTTCATAAGATAACAATTCTTTCCATTTATTTCCTGGTTACTGACAGGAGGTGTCTTCCCTCAAGCTGGTTTTCTAGCTTTGTTCTGAACTCCACAGGGCTGAGTCCAGAGGCATTCTCTGGGATCTCTGCAGATAAAAATGCTCATCCTCTGCTCTCTAACATCTCAAGCATGAGTTGGTGCCATTCAAAAATGCAGAGAGAAGCTGGCTGTGAAGGAGTTACATAGTCCTTGCCTCGTTTTTTCTCCCGGAATGAGTCTTGGGGGAGCCTGTTAATACTTTGGCTAAGCCAGAGGCTTCCATAATTACCTGGAAATATGGGACTGTATCACATTTTCTATTAAGTCATGATTTTATAAAGTGAATTTATTGCATGCCACTCTTCAATCCAGAAATGGAGAATTAAGTTGCTCTGAGTTCCTAACAAAGCAAAATCTGTTAACTGATTAATTTTTAGCTTTTGGAGAAAGAGATTAGCAATTTCATTATAATATTTTTTAGAAGATTAAACAAAACCAAAGCAACAGATTGTAGGATTTATGGAAAAATAGATATTTACTTGGAAAAAAATGTGAGATTTATGGTCTTTTATAAGAAAAACAACCAACTTCTGAAAAAAATAACAGACGAATGGTTAGGGCAAGTTAGGAAAACAAAAACTGAAATAAATTGAACTGTATTTCTAAAATTTAACAGACTATCTTAAAGGTATCAAATCAATATCTTAAAAGAAAATGTAAATAAAATGAAATAACTTATTAATTCTGATAAAAATTAAGCAAAATAACCTAAAGAATTTACTAAAGAGTTAAAAATATAATCACATATTTTCTGGGGCAAAAATTTACTCTCTTACTAGAAAAACTCATAAATGGTTACTTGACTTCTACCACCTTATTTTATTTCTCTTCTGAGAGTAAGCATATTACAAATATTCTATTATCTATAGTTCAGAAGTTTAAAAATCATGCTTACATATGAGTTAATGTGTAATTTGGGCTGCTGGGTTTTCAGTGTTAAATTCAAGAAGAACACTTTTCTTTCTTATTTCCAACCATAGTTTTACATATAATTTATCACTAAATAATCCAAGCCCCCAGATAAAAAAAAATTATAGATGAACACACTGCTCTATGTTGCTGTTGATCACTCGCTGAGTTGTGTCCAGCTCTTTGAAACCCCATGGACTGTAGCACACCAGGCCTCCCTGTCTTTTACTATCTCCCAAAGTTTGCTCAAATTCATGCTCATTGAGTCGGTGATGCTATCTAACCATCTCATCCTCTGTCGCCCCCTTCTTCTCCTGCCCTCAGTCTTTCCCAGCATTAGGGTCTTTTCCACTGAGTCAGCTCCTTACATCAGGTGGCCAAAGTATTGGAGCTTCAGCATCAATCTTTCCAATGAATAGTCAGGGTTGATTTCCTTCAAGATTAACTGGTTTGATATCCTTGCAGTCCAAGGGACTCGCGAGTGTCTTCTCTAGGACTAAAATTCAAAAGCATCAGTTTTTCAGTTCTCAAAGTTCTTTATGGTCCAATGCTCACATCCATACATGACTACTGGAAAAACCATAGCTTTGACCATACAGAAAAGTGATGTTTTTTTGTTGGCAAAAGACTCTCTGCTTTTAATATTCTGTCTAGGTTTGCCATAACTTGCCAAGGGACAAATGTCCTTTAATTTCAAGGCTGCAGTCTCCATCCACAGTGATTTTGGAGCTCAAGAAAAGAAAATTTTACAGTGCTTCCACTTTTTCCCCTACTACTCAATGTAAGGACTGTATGCCATCATCTTAATTTTTGAATGTTGAGTTTCAAGCCAGCTTTTTCACTCTCCTCTTTCTTATCAAGAGGCTCTTTAGTTCCTTTTCACTTTCTGCCATTAGAGTGGTACCATCTGCATATCTGAAGTTGTTGGTGTTTCTCCCAGCAATTTGATTCCAGCATGTGCTTCATCCAGCCCAGTATTTCACATGATGTATTCTGTATATGTTAAATAAACAGGGTGACAATATACAGCCTTTTCGTACTTTTTTCCCAATTTTGAATTAACCCTTTGTTCCATGTAAGGTTCTAATTCTTGCTTCTTGACCTGCATACAGGTTTCTCAGGAGACAGGTTTGGTGGTTTGGTATTCTGGAAAAGGTCAGTTTTCATTCCAAGCCCAAAGAAAGGCAATGCCAAAGAATGCTCAAACTACCTACCACACAATTGCACTCATCTCACACGCTAGTGAAGTAATGCTCAAAATTCTCCAAGCCAGGATTCAGCAATATGTGAACGGTGAACTTCCTGATGTTCAAGCTGGTTTTAGAAAAGGCAGAGGAACCAGAGACCAAATTGCCAACATCCGCTGGATCATGGAAAAAGCAAGAGAGTTCTAGAAAAACATCTATTTCTGCTTTATTGACTATGCCAAAGCCTTTGACTGTGTGGATCACAATAAACTGTGGAAAATTCTGAAAGAGATGGGAATACCAGACCACCTGATCTGCCTCTTGAGAAATTTGTATGTAGGTCAGGAAGCAACAGTTACAACTGGACATGGAACAACAGACTGGTTCCAAATAGGAAAAGGAGTACGTCAAGGCTGTATACTGTCACCCTGCTTATTTAACTTATATGCAGAGTACATCATGAGAAACGCTGGGCTGGAAGAAGCACAAGCTGGAATCAAGATTGCCGGGAGAAATATCAATAACCTCAGATATGCAGATGACACCACCTTTATGGCAGAAAGTGAAGAGGAACTAAAAAGCCTCTTGATGAAAGTGAAAGAGGAGAGTGAAAAAGTTGGCTTAAAGCTCAATATTCAGAAAACGAAGATCATGGCATCCGGTCCCATCACTTCATGGGAAATAGATGGGGAACAGTGGAAACAGTGTCAGACTTTATTTGTTTGGGCTCCAAAATCACTGCAGATGGTGACTGCAGCCATGAAATTAAAAGGCGCTTACGCCTTGGAAGGAAAGTTATGACCAACCTAGATAGCATATTCAAAAGCAGAGACATTACTTTGTCAACAAAGGTCTGTCTAGTCAAGGGTATGGTTTTTCCAGTGGTCATGTATGGATGTGAGAGTTGGACTGTGAAGAAGGCTGAGCGCTGAAGAATTGATGCTTTTGAGATGTGGTGTTTGAGAAGACTCTTGAGAGTCCCTTGGACTGCAAGGAGATCCAACCAGTCCATTCTGAAGGAGATCAGCCCTGGGATTTCTTTGGAAAGAATGATGCTAAAGCTGAAACTCCAGTACTTTGGCCACCTCATGTGAAGAGTTGACTCATTGGAAAAGACTCTGATGCTGGGAGGGATTGGAGGCAGGCGGAGAAGGGGATGACAGAGGATGAGATGGCTGGATGGCATCACTGACTCGATGGATGTGAGTCTGAGTGAACTCTGGGAGTTTGTGATGGACAGGGAGGCCTGGCGTGCTGCAATTCACGGGGTCTCAAAGAGTCGGACACGACTGTGCAACTGAAATGAATGAATGAAGAAGTTTCCACAGTTTGTTGTGATCCACACAGTCAAAGGCTTTAGCATAGTCAATGAAGCAGAAGTAGATTTTTTCCTGGAATTCCTTTGTTTTTTTCTATGATCCAATGGATGTTGTCAATTTGATCTCTGGTTTCTCTGCCTTTTGCAAACTCAGCTTATACATCTGGAAATTCTTGGTTCATATACTGCTGATGCTAGCTTGAAGGATTTTGAGCATGACCTTATTGGCATTTGAAATGAGCACAGTTGTGCTGTCTGTAGTTTGAACATTCTTTGACATTGTACTTCTTTGGGACTTGGAATCAAGACTCACATTTTCCAGTCCTGTGGCCACTGCTGAGTTTTCCAAATCTGCTGGCATAATGTGCGCAGCATTTTAACAGCATCGTCTTTTAGGATTTTAAATAGTTCAGCTGGAATTCCATCACCTCCACTAGCTTTATTGCAGAAATGGTTCCTAAGGCCCACTAGACTTCACAATTCATGATGTCTGGCTCTAGGTGGATGACCACCCGTCATGGTTTTCTGAGTCATTACAACCTTTTCTGTATAGTTTTTCTGTGTATTCTTGCTACCTCTTATTAATCTCTTCTGCTAACTTTAGATGATTATCTTCCTTGACCTATGAAGTCTACAGGCATTACTAATACTACTATGGGCAAGAGTTTGTGTGCTAGAGTCTCAGCCAGTGTCCCTAAGCTACACTAACAGTCTTTTAAGAGGTCTGTATAGTCAAAGCAATGGTTTTTCCAGTAGTCACATATGGATGTAAAGTTGGACCATTAAGAAGGCTGAGCATCAAAGAATTGATGTTTTCAAACTATGGCTCTGGAGAAGACTCCTGAGAGTCCCTTGGACAGCAAGGAGATCAAACCAGGCAATCCTAAAGGAAATTAACCCTGAATTTTCATTGGAAGTACTGATGCTGAACTTGAAGCTCCAACACTTTGGCTACCTGATGCAAAGAGCCAACTCACTGGAAGAAACCTTGATGTTGGGAAAGATTGAGGGCAGGAAGAGAAGGGGGAAACAGATGTTGAGATGAGTGGATGGCATCACTGACTCAACTGTCAAAAGTTTGAGCAAGCTCTAGGAGACAGTGAAGCCTGGTGTGCTGCTGTTCGTGGAGTTGAAAAGAGTCAGACATGACTGAGCAACTGAACAACAACAACGAAATCACAATGCAAGACAGAAAACATAATATCAGTTACTATTGTAACTCATCCTTTTGATGGAAAAGAACTCCAAAGTCTATGTTTTGACAGGACAGTATATGTTTTGTCCTCTCTGAGGGTGAAGGACAGCACAGATGGAGTGCTTGGCAGAGTGGCCATACTGACTCAAACTTCAGCGCCTCACTGAAAAGACTCACATTTGACAGTCTGGTTTTCCAAGGACAAACGTGTCGTGATCTCTCCCTTCCTCCTTTTCCGTACCACTTTTCAGAAGCCCTTCTTCACATTGCACAGCTTCTTGGAACTGAAAAAAACATGTATATTTGCCTTAGCTAATGAGAAATGAGGCAATAGAAAAGATTGTGGAAGAAAAATGTGAAGTTCCAATTGGCAAAGTGTACTGAATAATTACAAGCAGAGAATCCAGGAATGAGAGGAAGCAGCAGTGATGGTGGATCTAAGGAACTGACAAGGGGGGGTGACCGTGAAGTGGAAACTGAGGAGAAAACTTGCTTTATGGGAATATGAAAATACTGAAAGCAACGCTCCAATTTAAGGAAGAACAAAGTAGTGCTGGGCTAAACTGCCTGATATTTCTTTTTCAAAATAAAGGATTTTTCAAACAAATTTGCAGGGGCAGATCCATCTTATGTCTTTAGCTAATTATTAGATTGTTTTCTGTAGTAAGACTCAGTTTTGTGAATTCTCACAGTCAGCACTGAGGTGGCAGTGGCTAGACTGGGTGAGCCATGCATGACTATCCTGGTCTGATCTGGGTAAATACGATCCAAGAATTAGAAATGAAGGCTCAAGAAGAAAAAAAGAAAAGAAAAAGGTAATAAGACAAGAAACAGAGCAGAGGGAATTAGAAATATCCTCTGCCTGAATGCAACATTGGCTGCTTAGTTTTTACTTTGTACTGTCTATTGAAGGGTTTTCAAGTGTCTTACCCTTCTCCCTGTGACAGAATTTATTTTCTATTTTTTTCCCCTTGGTAGTCTGTAGAGAAATTATGCCTTTTGACATTGCTCCAGTTATAAAGATCTCTGAAACTGGACACATCACTGTGGACGATGAGGAAGCTATGCCACTGAGGATGTTATGGGAGGTACAGAGTAATCAACTCATCTATTTCCAGTGAGTCACTGTCCCTTCCACCTAGACTATTACCTGGGGACAAAGGCAATTAGCTTGTGAATGGACTGCTGCAGACTACACACTGCTGGGAAGACAACTCTTGCACAAAAGCAATGGCTGAGAGGCCTTTCTGGGAGTGTGCTTCCTGCCCTGAGCTCTCTGACTAGGGCTGCAACAGTGACCAATTTCAGTGAAGAGGTCATCTTATGAGCACTGAAGAATCAAAGCAGGAAAATATATTGTTTTTCCATCTTCCCTCTCCTGCTCCTTCAGTGAAGAACATTTTTCCTTTCAAAAGCTTCTGTTATCTATTGGTGGTATCATCTTAAAGGATTATTTCAACATTTCTAATTAGTCAGTCAATGTGTCAAACTTCACTGTTGTCTCATTTTAAGACACTGACACAACCAACCCAACCTTCAGCAATCGTTACCCTGATCAGTCACGACCGTCAGCACTGAGGCAAGATACTTCACCAGCAAAAACAGCATGTCTCATCGAAGGCTCAGATGACGATTAACATTTGTTAACAACAAGGCATTTATAAATTAAGGCATGTTCATTGCTTTTTAAAAACATAATGCTATTGCACATTTAATAGACTAACATATAGTATAAACATAACATTTATGTGCACCGAGAAACCAAAAAATTCCTATGACTGGCTTTATTGCAATATTCTCTTTAACGCACTGGTCTCGAAGCAAGCCCACTATATCTCCAAGGAAGGCCTTTATTAAACTGGATAAAGGTTTTTAATATCTGACAAAAACTTCTATTAATAATCTGACAAATCTTCTAGTAATACTCCAGACAAATGAATGGATAGTTATAGATCCTGTCTAGGACATTGTTCAGAGACAGGGAAGGAAAAACAGAACTGGTTCCCAGTGGGATATTTTTAGTTTTTAAAATATTATATATAATATAAATTATGCTTATATAAGGTACATAATATATATTCTAAAATATATATCTTTCCTTTCATAAATAACTACTTTAAAAGGTAAAATGGAGTAACTGGAGAATGCCAAAGTAGAATATGATCACCCAAAAGTAAGTCTCAGGTTGAGAACTCCCAGTGATTCAAAAATAGGGAATTATTTCCCCCCTGCTAATTGTTGTTAGGTCTACCTGTGGTGGAAAACAAAAAACAAAACCAGCCAATCAGCAATAAAAAACTGTGCTGAGCTTAAGAAGCCCTTTTACTAAACCATGGAATACATATCCCCAAACAGCTCAGAATAAAACGAACTTGTTCCTTTTTCTAACTTATTGTGGAAGAGGCTGTGCATGGGTAAGTGGCATTACAAAGATTAATCTTCAGGACATCTGTCTATTAAAGAACAAAGAAATACCTTTAGGGAAAAAAAATCAGCCTAAAATAAAAAAGTAAAGAAGTATAGGTTTGGCTTAAAGACACTGCATCAGTATCAGAAGAAAACTGATCTGAGGTAAAGCTGTAGGCTCTTATTAGCTTATTCTGTGCCCCACACCCATGAACTTATGTCTTAACTTCAGGGAAAGAAAGCTGCAATGAAAGAAAAAGAATAACTCTAATGTCAGTTGCTCTATATTTTATACAAGGCATTGAAAGCACTACTTGTATCTTTTGAAACAGAAGAGCAACAGTTAATTGAGCTGCATGCTCAGTGCATAATAGCCATTCAGACCAACTTACATTTAGAATAGAGAATAGACATCAGGTCTCGGTTCCCCCAAAATAAATGGTGTCATTGGTACCAGTCTTGATAGCTTTGACAGCAGACACCATGTGAGAACAGAGCAGTCATGTGAAAAACCACAGACACAGCAGGGGCTAACCAAGATCAAAATTTGGTGAGCAAACAAGAGACACTATTCAAAAGAAAATAAAAACTATCAGGGAGGAACTTGCTGCTGCTGCTGCTAAGTCACTTCAGTCGTGTCCGACTCTGTGCGACCCCATAGATAGCAGCTCACCAGGCTCCCCGTCCCTGGGATTCTCCAGGCAAGAACACTGGAGTGGGTTGCCAGTTCCTTCTCCAATGCATGCAAGTGAAAAGTGAAAGTGAAGTCGTTCAGTTGTGTCTGACCTTCAGCGACCTCACGGACTGCAGCCTTCCAGGCTCCTCCATCCATGGGATTTTTCCAGGCAAGAGTACTGGAGTGGGGGTGCCATTGCCTTCTCCAGGAGGAACTTAGGGGAGTTGGAATTCTTGTAAAGATGGGAGATTCCAAATAAAGGGAAACTTTTAAAATTGTTAATGATTCTATTACTACCCCCAAGTTCAGTTCAGTTCAGTTGCTCAGTCGTGTCTGACTCTTTGCAACCCCATGAACTGCAGCATGCCAGGCCTCCCTGTCCATCACCCGGAGTTCACCCAAACCAATGTCCATCGAGTCGGTGATGCCATCCAACCATCTCATCCTCTGTCATCCCCTTCTCTTCCTGCCCTCTATGTTTTCCAGCATCAGGGTCTTTTCAAATGAGTCAGCTCTTCACATCAGGTGGCCAAAGTATTGGAGTTTCAGCTTCAACATCAGTCCTTCCAATGAATACCCAGGACTGATCTCCTTTAGGATGGACTGGTTGGATCTCGTTGCAGTCCAAGGGACTCTCAAAAGTCTTCTCCAACACCACAGTTCAAAAGCATAAATTCTTTGGTGCTCAGCCTTCTTTATAGTCCAACTCTCTGGTGTCATCTAAATACAATGAAGCAGCTGACTCAATATAATTACATATTGAAAATCTGGAAAATACAGGGAAGGAAAAAGCCATCTATTATCCTACAGGTACACTCTTTGGACAGTTTCATGGAGGAAATATATTTGGATCAAGGCAGACATGGAATGGAGAAGGCAATGGCACCCCACTCCAATACTCTTCCTGGAAAATCCCATGGACGGAGGAGCCTGGTAGGCTGCAGTCCATGGGGTTGCTAAGAGTCGGACACGACTGAGCGACTTCACTTTCACCTTTCACTTTCATGCATTGGAGAAGGAAATGGCAACCCACTCCAGTGTTCTTGCCTGGAGAATCCCAGGGACAGGGGAGCCTGGTGGGCTGCCATCTATGGGGTCGCACAGAGTCGGACACGACTGAAGCAACTTAGCAGCAGCAGCAGCAGCAGACATGGAAACCATATGGTTGCTGCTAAATATAGGTTTAAAGGTGACCCATTGGATGATATGTTTCTGACCTGATATTTTTATGCATTCTACTTTCCCATATGAACTGAAAAGATAAAGAGAAACTTAAAAGAAAAAGAATCAAAATAAAAATAGATAAAATTATAAAATGACTGTTAGAGAATAAAGAAGGTTAAACAATGCAAATTCCTGAGATAAGTGAAGAGCAATTTGGGCTTCCCAATTGCCTTAGTGGTAAAGAATCCACTTGCCAGCAGGAGATGCAGGAGGCATGTATTCGATTCCTGGATGGGGAAGATCCACGGGGAAGGAAATGGCAAACCACTCCATTATGCTTGTCTGGAGAATTCTATGGACAGAGGAGCCTCAGTACAGTTCAGTTCAGTTCAGTCACTCAGTTGTGTCTGACTCTTTGTGACCCCATGGACTGCAGCACACCAGGTCTCCCTGTCCATCACCAACTCCCAGAGTTTACCCAAAATCATGTCCACTGAGCTGGTGGTGCCATCTAACCATCTCATCCTGTGTCATCCCTTTCTCCTCCTGCCCTCAATCTTTCCCAGAATCAGGGTCTTTTCAAATGAGTCAGTTCTTTGCATCAGGTGGCCAAATTATTGGAGTTTCAGCTTCAACATCCATCCTATCAATGAACACCCAAGACTGATTTCCTTTAGGACAGACTGGTTGGATCTCCTTGCAGTCCAAGGGACTCTCAAGAGTCTTCTCCAACACCACAGTTCAAAAGCATCAATTCTTTGGTGCTCAGCTTTCCTTATAGTCCAACTCTCACATCCATACATGACCACTGGAAAAACCATAGCCTTAACTAGATGGACCTTTGTTGGCAAAGTAATGTCTCTGCTTTTTAATATGCTGTCTAGGTTGTTCATAACTTTTCTTCCAAGGAGTAAACGTCTTTTAATTTCATGGCTGCAGTCACCAACTGCCGTGATTTTGGAGCCCAAAATCAGAGGAGCCTGGCAGGCTACATTTCAGGGGTTGCAAAGAGTCAGACATGATGGAGCACGCACATGCATGCACACTTTATCATCTTACTTATGTGATTTAAGATTCATAATTTATATATTGGACTTCTTTAAACTAGGTTGCAATTTGTAGAATTATGTCTACTCAGAAGGCTAATGGAGAAGGCAATAGCAACCCACTCCAGTACTCTTGCCTGGCAAATCTCATGTACAGAGGAGCCTGGTAGGCTGCAGTCCATTGGGTCGCTAGGAGTTGGACACAACTAAGCGACTTCACTTTCACACATTGGAGAAGGAAATGGCAACCCAGTCCAGTGTTCTTGCCTGGAGAATCTTCCAGGGATGGGGGAG
This sequence comes from Bos javanicus, assembly GCF_032452875.1. NCBI lineage: Eukaryota > Metazoa > Chordata > Mammalia > Artiodactyla > Bovidae > Bos > Bos javanicus. The sequence continues at coordinate 8,281,034 of NC_083869.1, forward strand.
CCTGGTGGTCTGCCATCTATGGGGTCATACAGAGTCGGACACCACTGAAGTGACTTAGCAGCAGCAGCAGTAGAAGGCTAAATAAGACAAGCCAGGAACAAGAATTTGGAAGAGAAAAAAGTGAATATATATATATATATATATATTTGTTCCTTTATTCATAAAATATATGCCGGCTCCTAAGTGCCATATTATAAAAAATGTTTAAACAAACTGCTTGCAGACAAATATGAAACATAGATGTTGCAAACAAGCAATAAGAATGAGAGAAAGAAAAAAACATAAGAATATCTTTTTCAAATATTTATTAGTACTTAGGAATTATTATTCCAGAATATTCCTAGGAAAAGCTAATAGAACTATTTGCAAATTTAGAAATATGAAATACACTATGTAACATAAAGCCAGGTATATGCAGATAAAATTATGTTTATCCTTAGAAATACACTTGCTAATTGTTTTTTAAGAAAATATTTTGTTCAACTTCAAGCCTTTCATAAACAGATGCTTTCAAGAGGAGATAATAAAGAGACCCTTTTTTTTTTTTAAATTTCTGGTACTTTTAAAAATGCAGTGTAGATTTCTAGAGTAAGTCCTCAGTGTTCTACCAGTGGAGTATTATATAAATGAAAAACTAATTTACTTGGAAATACAGCAGAGGTATTACAGTAATACAGCCTTAAGAAGTAAATAAAATGTGTATGCTGTGTCTTTGAGTCTGAAATTTATAAAGGAAAACTGATATAATTTCTTAGTCATTTAAATAATTATTTATATTGTTAAAGTTACCAGGATAACTCATGACAAAATTGTAGCATCTGGGGCAATTTTACATAAAAATACAATGTGTCGATCACCCTGTGTGTTAAGATATATAGTGCAATGACAATTTTTGACAGACATATCTGAGCTTATTGTTCATGTGTATAGTATCATCAGCCATATTAGTCTCTTCACAGTTGACAGAATTTATGTGGGAATTGTCTGTCTTATCCTCAAAATTTTAGTAAGTAGAGGAATCAGATCAAGAAAATGGGATCAATAATTCAAAATATAGTCATGTCCTCATCCTAAAGAAGAGTTTTAAATACAGTGGACCTAACTATGTTATCACTGGAATAAGCTATGATTCTCAGGGTGATTAATCTGGAGGTGACCAAGATGGTGTTAATTCTTCCCTCAGTTTGACTGAACTTTAGGAAGAATTTTTCCTAGTTTTAAATACAGTGGACCTAACTATGTTATCACTGGAATAAGCTATGATTCGCAGGGTGATTAATCTGGAGGTGACCAAGATGGTGTTAATTCTTCCCTCAGTTTGACTGAACTTTAGGAAGAATTTTTCCTAACTCTAGGCCCTCATCTCCCTTTTCTTAGAACATCTTATTTGGTGAGCTGTAATTTTAAGTTCTTTCTCTTCCCCTGAAGTTTTACACCTCAGCTGAGTTCAGTTCAGTCATTCAGTCGTGTCTGACTCTCTTCGACCCCATGGACTCCAGCATGCCAGGCCTCCCTGTCCATCACCATCTCCCACAGTTTACTCAAACTTATGTCCATTGAGGCGGTGATGCCACTCAATTATCTCGTCCTCTGTCGTCCCCTTCTCCTGCCTTCAACCTTTCCCAGCATCAGAGTCTTTTCCAGGGAGTCAGTTCTTTGCATCAGGTGGCCAAAGTATTGGAGTTTCAGCTTCAACATCAGTCCTTCCAATGAAAACTCAGGACTGGTCTCCTTTAGAATGGACTGGCTGTATCTCCTTGCTGTCCAAGGGACAAGGAACTCTCAAGAGTCCAACACCACAGTTCAAAAGCATTAATTATTTGGTGCTCAGCTTTCTTTATAATCCAACTCTCACATCCATACATGACTACTGGAAAGCCGTAGCTTTGACTAGATGAACATTTGTTGGCAAAATAATGTCTCTGCTTTTTAATAAGCTGTCTAAGTTTGTCATAACTTTTCTTCCAAGGAGAAAGCATCTTTTAATTTTATGGCTGCAGTCACCATCTGCATTTGCTGCAAAATCGGCAATGATTTTGGAACCCAAAAAGATAAAGTCTGTCACTGTTTCCCCATCTATTTGCCATGAAGTGATGGGACCAGATGCCATGATTTTAGTTTTCTGAATGTTGAGCTTTAAGCCAACTTTTTCACTTTCCTCTTTCACTTTCATCAAGAGGCTCTTTTACACCTCAGGAAAGTTATTTTTCAAGGATCTAGTTGTCATCTCTTTGAAATGTAAACAAGGGATGTAGCGTCCCTATTTCCCAGTCCCTTTGGGAGGGTAAGAGCCTAACTTTCCAACATGAAATTTTGAGTAGGCTTACTTTTCTTCTGTGGGTGTCTGTGTTCAGTCATGTCCAACTCTTTGAGACCCCATGGACTGTAACCTTCCAGGCTCCTCTGTCCATGGAAATTTCCAGGCAAGAATACTGGTGTGGGTTGCCATTCCCTTCTCCAGAAGATCTTCCCAACCCAGGGATTGAACCAGAGTCTCTTGTGTCTCCTGCGTTAGCAGGTGGATTATTTACCACTGAGCCACCCGGGAAGTCACTGGGCAAGGCCAGTTAGCAAATACAAATGCTTTTTGATCCCCCACTCCAGCTTTTCAAAAGCTGTTTTGTCTCATTTAAATGGAGTTGAGTTCATTCTGGATGCTAGTCTCTGTCTTCTGTTGCAACAGACTTGAATAAAGTCTTCTTTATCTGTTTAACTTTGATGCAGTTTTTGCTTTGACAGAGAACAAAATATTTACCGCTCCTTTTGTATGATTCTTCACACATCTATTCTATCTAACATACCTCCTCATCTTGTTAGACGAGTTTAAGAACTTAGTTAAGTAATTCTCATCTCTTTTTTCTGTCATAATCTTCATGGAAAACTGTTTGTGGACTGACTAATGAGCATTGGTGGAAAACATCACAAAACAGTGTGATTAGGTCCGCTTAAAAAGTACACACTCTTGGTTTTATTTCCATCCATCTTGGAGGTGGGTCAGAGAGAATCTTACTTTGATTTATGTTAAAGAGTGTGCTGCCAATGTTTTCCTTTTTATAGTTTCTGGCCTTGCATTTAAGTCTTTAATCCATTTTGAGTTTATTTTTGTGTATGGTGTTAGGAAGTATTCTAACATTTACTAGAAGTTTTTCGCTTTTTATATGTAGCTATCTAGTTTCCCAGCACCACTTATTGACGAGGCAGTCTTTTCTCCATTGTATATTCTTGCTTCTTTGTCAGAGATAAGGTGCCCTTAGGTGTGTGGGCTTATCTCTGGGCTTTATATATTGTTCCATTGGTCTATGTTTCTGTTTTTATGCCAGTGTCATTCTGTCTTGATGACTCTAGTTTAGTTATGTAATTTGAAGTCAGGGAGGTTGATTTCTCCAACTCTGTTTTTCTTCCTCAAGATTACTTTGGCAATTTGAGGTCTTTTGTGTTTCCACACCCACCTCCAAGATTAATAGAAATAAAAATAAACAAATGAAACGAATAAAACTTAAAAGTTTTTGCACAGCAAAGGAAATTATAAACAAGATGAAAAGACAACCCTCACAATGGGAGATAATTTCAAATGCAGCAACTATTAAAGGGTTAATCTCCAAAACATGTAAAAAGTTCATACAACTCAATATCAGAAAAACTAAAAACCCAATCAAAATATGATCTAGAAGAACTAAACAGAATTTCTTCAAAGAAGACATATAGATGTGCAATAAACACATGAGAAAATGGTCAACATGGCTCATTATTAGAGAAATGCAAATCAAAACTACAATGAGGTATCACCTAACACCAGTCAGAATGACTATCATCAAGAAATACAAATAATAAATACTGGAGAGGATGTGGAGAAAAAGGAGCCCTCCTGCACTGTTGGTGTGAATGTAAATTGATGCAGCCATTATGAAAAATAGTATGGAATTCCTTAAAAAACTAGGAATAAATCATTAGTCATGTCCAACTCTTTGCGACCCCATGGGCTAGTCCACCTGGCTCCTCTGTCCATGGGGATTATCCAGGCAAGAATACTGGAGTGGGGTGCCATGCCTCCTCCAGGGGATCTTCTCAGTCATGAAAAAGGAACGAATTTGAGTCAGTTGTAATGAGGTGGATGAAACTAGAGCCTCTAATAGAGAATGAAGTAACTCAGAAAGAGCAAAATAGGTATCACATTGTTAGGTAGTTAGAAAAGGAAAAAGGAGTCCAGAATGGTGGTGGCTAAAAGGCAAGGAAGGGAAAAGCCTGTGAAAAATAGAACAAAGGAAGGTTTGAGGACCGGAATGAGGACCTCAGGTAGAACAAATAGCACTCCTGGCTAGCCAGATTTACATAGGGCAGACCCAGGGGAAGGAGAGAAAACATAAAAAGAGGAGCCAAAGGACTGTGGTGTTTGTCTCTCTCTCCCTTTCTCTTCTCTTTGTGTGTTTTGGGTTGTCATGCTCTCATGCCTCAAGGATGTATTTTCCTTTGTTTTCTAAATAAAGCTGAGCTGTAACACAGAGCTGTAACACTGGTCCATCTGAGAGCTGTGACACTGGTCTGTCCAAGAGCTGTAATGCTGGCCCATCCAAGGGCTGTAACGCTGGTCCATTGCTTCAAACTTCTGTTGTGATGAGACAGAACTGAGGAAACTACACACTCCCCTGACATTATACTAATGTCTATGTATGGAATCTAGAGAAATGGTACTGGTGAACCTAGTTCAGAAGGGACTTGTGACATATCAGGGGGAGGTGAGGGTGAGCTGAATTGAGAAAGTGGAATCGACATATATTCACTCTCATATGTAAAGTAGATGGTTAGTGAGAAGTTGTTAAATGACACAGGGAACCCAGCCTGGCACTCTGTGATGACTTAGAGGGGTGGGGTGGGGAAAGGGAGGGAGGCTCAGGAGTAAAGGGATATGTATTGAATTATTACTGATTTGCATTGTTGTATGGCAGAAACCAATACAAAATTGTAAAGCAATTTTCCACCAATTAAAAAAATAAATGAAATTGAAAACAAACTTTCTAAAGAGCACACACTTCTGTTGAGTTCTCATAGCACAATTCTATTTAACAACTATTTAACAGCAATAAGTTGAAATTTATTATATTTTGTATAATTTACCTTAAAATAGCACAGTGTAGCAAATGGCTTAATATTTTTAACTATCCCTTTACTATTATGAAATGAAACTCATAAATAATATGGCCTCCTTACACACAAAAGATCATTTAAAAAATCAAATCACTCTAACATGAAACAGAGCTGTAACATAAAAGAGAAATTTAAGGGAAGTTATAATACCATTATATGCATTTTATTTTATAAAAGACTAATAAAAGGCAACATGAAATAGCCAAATGTTTGCATCAGTGTGTAATATTATGATGATTGCAACAGCTACAAAGGCAGACTTATACTGTGTTGTATTGACTGCTTCAAATAGTACAAGTAATGCTACCATTGGTGACATTATTTTCTGTAATTATAAGCAACTCTTGATAAAGACTTGAACAAAACAAGTATTGTCTTTAACTCACAAGTCTCTTGCGTAGCTGGAAAAATGTGTTCACTAAAAAGTTGCCGAAATATGTCACACTCTTCTGTAAAGCAGAGATGAAGGCTGGACTCAGATAAGTATAATAAGAAATTCACTTGTGAGAATATCTGACAGGCATTTTGAAATCGACTGTGTCCAATTTGTCTTTGTTAAAAAATTATTCTATATCCAGCAATATATCTTGCAAGTGGTCTATCTTCACCTCAGTTCAGGTTAGTTCAGTTGCTTAGTCCAACTCTTTGTGACTCCGTGGACTACAGCATTCCAGGCCTCACCAACTCCCAGAGTTCACTCAAACTCATGTCCATTGAGTCAGTGATGCCATCCAACCATCTCATCCTCTGTCGTCCCTTTCTCCTCCCACCTTCAATCTTTCCCAGCAACAGGGTCTTTTGAAATGAGTCAGTTCTTCACATCAGGTGGCCAAAGTATTGGAGTTTCAGCTTCAGCATCAGTCCTTCCAATGAATATTCAGGACTGACTTCCTTTAGGATGGACTGGTTGGACCTCCTTGTAGTCCAAGGGACTCTCAAGGGTCTTCTCCAACACCACTGTTCAAAAGCATCAATTCTTCAGCGCTCAGCTTTCTTTATACTCCAACTCTCACATCCATCCATGACTACTGGAAAAACCATATCTTTGACTAGATGGACCTTTGTTGACAAAGCAGTCTGTCTTTTAATGTGTTCTCTAGGTTGGTCATAACTTTTCTTCCAAGGGACAAGCATCTTTTAATTTTATGGCTGCAGTCAACATCTACAGTGATTTTGGAGCCCCCCAAAATAAAGTCTGATACTGTTTCCATTGTTTCCCCATCTATTTCCCATGAAGTGATGGGACTAGATGCCATGATCTTAGTTTTCTGAATTTTGAGCTTTAGACCAACTTTTTCTCTCTCCTCTTTCACTTTCATCAAGAGGCTCTTAGTTCTTCTTCTCTTTCTGCCGTAAGAGTGGTGTCATCTGCATAACTGAGGTTTATTGATATTTCTTCCGGCAATCTTGATCCTAGCCTGTGCTTCATCCAGGACAGCGTTTCCCATGATGTACCCTGCATATAAGTTAAATAAGGAGGGTGACAATATACAGCCTTGACATATTACTTTCCCACTTTGGAACCAGTCTGTTGTTCCATGTCCAGTTCTAACTGTTGCTTCCTGACCTGCATACAAGTTTCTCAAGAGGCAGGTAAGGTGGTCTGGTATTATTATCTCTTAAGAATTTTCCAAAGTTTGCTATGATCCACACAATCAAAGGCTTTGGCATAGTCAATAAAGCAAAAGAAGATGTTTTTCTGGAACTATCTTGCTTTTTTGATAATCCAGGGGATGTTGGCAATTTGAACTCTGATTCCTCTGCCTTTTCTAAAACCAGCTTGAACATCTAGAAGTTCACAGGTCACATACTGTTGAAGCCTAGCTTGGAGAATTTTGAGCATTACTTTGCTAGCGTGTGAGATGAGTGCAGTTGTGTGGTAGTTTGAGCATTCTTTGGCATTGCCTTTCTTTGGGATTGCAATGAAAATTGACCTTTTCCAGTCCTGTGGCCACTGCTGAGTTTTCCAAATTTGCTGGCATATTGAGTGCACACTTTCATACCATCATTTGTTAGGATTTGAAATAGCTCAACTGGAATTCCATCACCTCCACTAGCTTTGTTCATAGTGATGCTTCCAAAGGCCCACTTGACTCCAGGATGTCTGGGTCTAGGTGAGTGATCATATCATCATGATTATCTGGGTCATGAAGATCTTTTTTGTATAGTTCTTCTGTGTATTCTTGCCACCTTTTCTTAATATCTTCTGCTTCTTTCAGGTCCATACCATTTCTGTCCTTAATTGTACCTATCTTTGCATGAAATATTCCCTGGTATCTCTAGTTTTCTAGTCTTTCCCATTCTATTGTTTTCCTCTATTTCTTTGCACTGATGACTGAGGACGACTTTCTTTATCTCTCCTTGCTATTCTTTGAAACTTTGCATTCAAATAGGTATATTTTTCCTTTCTCCTTTGCCTTTTGCTTCATTTCACAGCTATTTGTCAAACCTCTCCAGACAATCATTTTGCCTTTTGCATTTCTTTTTCTTGGAGATGGTCTTGAACCCTGCCTCTTGTACAATGTCAGGAACCTCCATCCATAGCTCTTCAGGCATGCTATCAGATCTAATCCCTTGAATTTATTTCTCACTCCCATTGTAAAGGATTTGATTTAGGTCATACCTGAATGGTCTAGTGGTTTTCCATACTTTCTTCAGTTTACGTCTGAATTTCGCAATAAGGAGTTCATGATCTGAGCCACAGTCAGCTCCTTGTTTTGTTTTTGCTGATTGTATACAGCTTCTCCATCTTTGGCTCCTAAGAATAAAGTCAATCTGATTTCGGTATTTACCACCTGGTGATGTCCATGTGTAGAGGCTTCTCCTGTGTTGCTGGAAGAGGGTGTTTGCTATGACCAATGCATTCTCTTGGCAAAACTCTATTAGTCCTTGCCCTGCTTCATTCTGTACTCCAAGGCCAAATTTTCCTGTTACTCCAAGTGTTTCTTGACTTCCTACTTTTGCATTCTAGTCCCCTAAAATGAAAAGGAAATCTTTTGCAGGTGTTAGTTCTAGAAGGTCTGGTAGGTCTTCATAGAACTGTTCAATTTCAGCTTCTTCAGCATTAATGGTTGGTCATAGACCTAGATTATTGTGATATTGAATGGTTTGCCTTGGAAAAGAACAGAAATCACCCCTCGTTTCTGAGATTACCTCCAAGTACTGCATTTTGGACACTTTTGTTGACTAGTGATGGCTACTCCATATCCTCTAAGGGATTCTTACCCACAGTAGTAGATATAATGGTCATCTGAGTTGAATTCACCATTCCAGTCTATTTTAGTGTGCTGATACCTAAAATGTTGATGTTCACTCTTGCCGTCCCCTGTTTGACCACTTCCAATTTTCCTTGATTCTTGGAACCCACATTCCAGGTTCCTATGCAATATTGCTCTTTACAGCATTGGACTTTACTTCTATTACCAGTCACATCCACAGCTGGATGTTGTTTTTGCTTTGGCTCCATCTCTTCATTCTTTCTGGAGTTATTTCTCCACTGATCTCCAGTAGCAATCTTCACCTAGTAGCCATCAGTTAGGTTCAAGTAACAACCAAAATGTTCCAAATAACTTCCACCCTCTACATAGTGACAGTATGTTAATGTTTTGCTGATACTAACTTCAACAATTTAAGAAGTGTTGTTCCAATTTTAAGTACCAGAATCTGTTGTTTACAATTCAAGGATAATTAATTAGCATTTGAATGACTTTAATCAAAGGCCCACACTTCAGCAAGTCATTCAATTAGTGTTATCTAAATCTGCACTAGAGAATTTGTTAATTAACATAAGAAATGGTGAAAATAAATTTTCTCTTGCAGAATGAGTATTGTACATGATACATGATTAGTTAAAAATAATGCACAGGTTAGTGGGAGAGGGGCAAGATAAGAGAAAGGGATTAAGATCTATAAATTATTATGCTAGGTCTGGATACACAATTCATGGCAAATAGATGGGGAAACAATGGAAACAGTGATAGGCTTTATTTTGGGAGCTCCAAAATCACTGCAAATGGTGACTGCAGCCATGAAATTAAAAAACACATGCTCCTTGGAAGAAAAGCTATGACCAACCTAGACAACATATTAGAAAGCAGAGACATTACTTTGCCAACAAAGGTATGTATGTATGTGACTATAAAGAAAGCTGAGCACCAAAGAATTGATGCTTTTGAACTGTGGTGTTGGAAAAGACTCTTAAGAGTCCCTTGGACTTCAAGAAGATCCAACCAGTCCATCTTAAAGGAGATCAGTCCTGGGTGCTCATTGGAAGGACTGATGCTGAAGCTGAAATTCCAATACTTTGGCCACCTGATGTACAGGCATCCATACTAGGTATTGATACACAGGCATGTGATACTTGGGATCAAAATCTAGGAAGTTCAGCCAGTGAACAGCTTTGGAAAAGCACCCTAGTTCTAGCACTCCATGTAGAGTTGTTCCCTTGACTTGGCTAGAAGATTTTCTCTTGATTCAATTAGAAAGGATCATATTAGGTGATTATATTTGCCATCAAATATTTGTTGAATTTGCCTCCATTGATCTTTTTATCAAGATGCTAGTTAAGACTGCTAAGAGTATAGGAGGCTGAGACTTTGTCTAGCTTAGCTTAACATGGCTTTAAATATTTTTGTACCTTTTTATGACCATGGAAACTTCAATCTGAAACTTACTATCATGGCAACATACCTGCTGGTAGTGAGATTCTAGGAGAGGAAAATTGTGGATCCCAACTACTTCAAATTTTTGGCAGCTGCCAAACTGACTTGGGCAATTTGTAACAGCAACAATGATTCTCATTCTTGGAAACTTCTAAAGAATACTTATACCTGAAACTCTCCCAAGAGATTCTCATTTGTGGATCTGGTGTGGTCTAAGCATTGGAATTTTTGAAAAGTCCCTAGTAATTTTACTGGGCAATCAAAATTGAGAACCACTGTCACATTGCCTTCCCTATAGCAGTTTTCCTATAACATTTCCTCTTTTTGCAAGTCCTGGTCTCTCTCCATTTTTCAATATTTGAGCAACTTTCACCTATTTACTGGGGAATTGAGAATATTCTATGACAGCACTTTATTTCCTTTTTTCCCGTCTTCAAGTTTCTCTGTCTCCACCCATCTAAATATCTGTGTAAATGGGAATGTCTTTTCCGGATAAATTGACTTATTGATGTTCCTTTGAAGCCATCTGCTATATTTTCTAGCACAGTGTTTCTTAAAATTTGGTTCCTAGACTCTTGGATAGTGATATTACCAAGTATCAGTATCACTTGAGAGGTTTCTACAAATATAAAATCACATGTACCATTTCAGACCTGCTGAATCAGATCTGTATTTTAAACATGTTTTTGAGGTCATTTGTATGCACTTAAAATTTGATGATCATTTCTCTGGGGTAGTACTTTCAGTTCAGTTCAGTTCAGTCGCTCAGTGGTGTCTGACTCTTTGTGACCCCATGAATCGCAGCACGCCAGGTCTCCCTGTCCATCACCGTCTCCCGGAGTTCACTCAAACTCACGTCCATCAAGTTGGTGATGCCATCCAGCCATCTCATCCTCTGTCGTTGCCTTTTCCTCCTGCCTCCAATCCCTCCCAGCATCAGAGTCTTTTTCAACGAGTCAACTCTTCGCATGAGGTGGTCAAAGTACTGGAGTTTCAGCTTTAGCATCATTCCTTCCAAAGAAATCCCAGAGCTGATCTCCTTCAGAATGAACTGGTTGGATCTCCTTGCAGTCCAAGGGACTGTCAAGAGTCTTCTCCAACACCACAGTTCAAAGGCATCAATTCTTTGGCGCTCAGCTTTCTTCACAGTCCAACTCTCACATCCATACATGACCACTGGAAAAACCATAGCCTTGACTAGATGGACCTTTGTTGGCAAAGTAATGTCTCTGCTTTTCAATATGCTATCTAGGTTGGTCATAACTTTTCTTCCAAGGAGTAAGCGTCTTTTAATTTCATGGCTGCAGTCACCATCTGCAGTGATTTTGGAGCCCAGATAAATAAAGTCTGACACTGTTTCCACTGTTTCCCCATCTATTTCCCATGAAGTGGTGGGACCGGATGCCATGATCTTCATTTTTCTGAATGTTGAGCTTTAAGCCAACTTTTTCACTCTCCACTTTCACTTTCATCAAGAGGCTTTTTAGTTCCTCTTCACTTTCTGCCATAAGGGTGGTGTCATCTGCATATCTGAGGTTATTGATATTTCTCCTGGCAATTTTGATTCCAGCTTGTGCTTCTTCCAGCCCAGCGTTTCTCATGATGTACTCTGCATATAAGTTAATAGTAGCTATTAATTGCTACTATTCTCTCTATTCTCTCTTGTCTCTATTCTCTCTTGGCTGACTCTCTTTGACTAAAAAGTAAAAACAAATAAACATTCTCATCAATACCTTCTCCCCCCTGAAACAATGTAAACACCCTCCCTCAGCCCTCTGAAAAGCTCAAACCACAGTTCTCAACAATGCATTTAAACATTGACTCATTTTGAAAAATTCATTCAATACTAAGTATTGATTGTGCCAGGCACTGTTAATACTTTGAAAATGCAATACAGAGCAAAACAGGCATGGGATTTGCCTCCAAGTATATTAGAATAAACTACAGGAGACATACAATTAAATGCATAATTAAAATAGAGTATGATTTATTCCTAAAATGAGGAATAAATTCCTAAAATGAGGGAGGGAGCATAAGGTACTGTGTATGCACAGCAAGGCAATCATATCCAGGTTAGTTTGGGAAGATGTGTGATACTTAAAATGAGTCATGCAGGATGAGTAAAGAAAAACAAGTGAAGTTGAGAGGAAGAGCAGTGTGATCTGAAGTGTTAGGAATAAAGGGCAGAGAAGAATTAATGGCACATTTACATGCTTGAGGATCTGAAAGAAAGCAAGGATATTTATGCTTTTCTAGTTTTCTGGGGATAATCTATATTATCTCAGTGTTTTTATCTTCCAGTCATTCATTAATTCCTTTCAGTCTGTCTTCTGATACCAACACTCTACTTAACCTCTCACTCAGCATTACTAATGCCCTGCTCATTGTAAAATGCTATGGACTTTTTTCCATCTTCATTCCCTTGACACATTTTTGTAGTAGAGTTCCTGGTTGGGCAAAATTTCAAATCTCTGTCTCCTTCCTAATGGAGTTGGATCAGAAACTCACTTTTTATCAGATTATTTGTTATTTAAAGAATAACTGAATAATTCCTCTTAGTTTTATTACAGCAAGACCACAATGTACTTATTGCTTAGAGAAAAGTTTAAATTTTTTGCCCCACTTTAAGTTCTTTGCCAAGCATTTGATTAGTGGGCAGCAAGTAGATACATTGTCTTTTAAAATTATCAAGATAATATACATAAATGATTAACTCTAATTAAGTGGGGATAATAAAATTATGGCCTTCTCTTTCATCTTTCTCCACTTTAGGACTGAACTACAGAGAAAAACAATTTTAAACCATTTTTATTTCAGTTACTTTTTAAGCTTCCTTTGTATCTCTAAATAAAAGACATATCTTTTTGCCACAATTTATTGAAAATATACAACCCAGTAATTTCCTGGAAAGACACATGAAGTTTGAACTATTTGCCACATCTTTGTCTTCCTTCTCCCCTTTCGAATTTTATAGCTACACCAGTTTTTTTTTTCTTACATTTAGTTACACTTGAAATTCAAGTCATAGGCTTCCCTGCTATTTCTCCTCCTATCAATATTTGACTGACATCTAGTTTTTGTAGTTCTTATTTTTGAGATTTTAGAGACTTTTTGGTCCCTCCACTTCTTTTCCCATTTATTCTTACTCATGCTAACATTTATTCATTTGCTAAGTTGTGCCCAACTCTATGCTACCCCATGGGTTGTAGCCCACCAGGTTGCTCTGTCCATAGAATTTTCCAGGCAAGAATACTGGAGTGGGGAGCCATTTCCTTCTCCATGCTAATATGGACAACTGTTACCAGATTATTAACATTTATACTCTGTCCTGTAAGAGAATTAACTTTTCAATACATTACATGTAGGCTTACTCTAAAAGTTGAGAGCTGTATTAGCCACATTATTAATATTAATGTACACAACATATGGATCTTCACAAAACCCAGTTATCTGCTGATTGTTTCCTTCTCAGTAATTCTAATATCCCAATAATTCAGGTAGTTTTTAAACATGAAATGTTTCTAGTTGCAATAGACTCAATTATCACATCCAGCCTTTTTACCACAAATTCTAAAAATTTTGTAATCATACAATTTATTTTGATTTATTAATTGTTTGAACTTTTAATTTTACTTAATAAATGGTCATGAATGTTTTAGTTTCTGAATTTATTCATGTTTGAGAAGGTCCTCATGACATTAGCTTATCTAGCTATCTAGTTATCTGTCAGCTATTTATTAATATCTATGTATCTACTTTTCCCAGTTTCTTAAATTGTTTCAAACTGTTTTCATCTGTCTTTTCCAAGCTAAATTTATTGTAAACTCTGGAAGATAGTGGAGGACAGAGGAGCCTGGTATGCTATAGTCCGTTTAGCAGCAGAGAGCCGTACTTAGCAACTGAACAACTGTCTCTTTATCTCCATTTTCCCTTTCTTTAGTATGTTTGAATATGTTTAAGGTCATATCCTTGCTTGAATTTTCCTTAATGATTATCTATCTCCGGATTCTGCCTTCTCTTGAAAGGTACAGATGGAAGGCTGTGTGTTGGTGTCTACACAAAAGTTTCTGTAGTTGAAGGCATGGGGGTGGGGGATAATCTATTCTGGCCCTACTTGTAGTTCTTTTTGGAGAATCTAAGATCTGTTCTGTGTTCTGAGGAAGACAGCCACATGAAGATGGAAACTGAAGCTACTCGGCCATAAGCTAGGCAATGCTGGAGGCCATCAGAAGCTGGAAGAGGCAAGAAGAGATATTCCCTAGAGGCTTTGGAGGGGGCACAGCTTTACCAATACTTTGGTTTTGGATTTCTTGCCTTTGGATTTCTCAGAATTGTCTGTTGCTCTAAGTCATCTAAAAAACTCTTGTGGTACTTTTATGGCAGCTCTAGGAAACTAATACAATGTTGAATTAAAAAAAATTGATGATGAATTAAAAAAAATAAAAATAGCCGGTATTTTGGGTTTTCTGATATCTTTAGTTACTACAATATTTGTTTTCCTTTCTCCATTGACTTTTACATAGAATTAGCTACAGTCTCTATATTTTTCCTTATATGTGGCTACCACAGTTTTTTTTTTTTATAATCTTTGTCTCTAAGGTAATAATATCATCGTGCCATCATTGATAGGAATTTGAAATTTCAAAGGAGAATAATAGAAATAACTCTTGAAAGTAGGTGAAAGTGAAGTCGCTCGGTCGTGTCTGACTCTTTGTGACCCATGGACTGTAGCCTACCATGTTCCTCTGTCCATGGGATTTTCCCGCAATAGTTCTGGAGTGGACTGCCATTTCCTTCTCTAGGGGATCTACCCAATCCAGGGATTGAACCCCAGTCTCCCGCATTGTAGACAGATGCTTTACCGTCTGAGCCACCTGGAAGGTAATAATTAAATATCAAGGTGCCATCATTGATAGGAATTTGAAATTTCAAAGGAGAATGATAGAAATAACTCTTGAGAGGGTATCAAATAAGGGTCACTGGAATTAAAAATGATGAAATGAATATGAGTTGGTGCCAGTGTAGTTTTTCATCTGTCTGTACAATTAATGCATGTCACACAAAAGTATGTTTCATTTGGACTCAGTTTTCTTTCATAGTGTAACATACAGGGCCATGTTATCACAAATTATTCACTTAAGATAATTTGTCCTTGCATTAGGTGTTAACTGGTTTTAGTTCAATCAATTGTGAAACATGTTAAAAGTGATTCAAAAAAATTATAATGAAGAATCTGAATAATTTAAATCTTAAAAATATTAAAGTGGACTCAAATTATTTCTTCAATAACATTACTTTAGTGACACTCAGATATGCTTTAAGAGTGTTTTTAGTAAAACTGAAATTTTAATGGGAGGAGGCATTTCTTCCAAAATAAAAAGAGAAAGTCTCATGAAAGATAAGGCCTTCCCTGTTTTTGTCTATGATGTAGATTTTGTGTTGAGAAGCAAAAGTCACACTTTATTTTGCGATAACAGGTTTAGAAAATGCAGGATAAATAGCCTTTGTTAACCACCAACAAGGCTCATTTGTCTACAAAACCATTAACTCTTAGGTCCCCATGGTGATGTGTAATATTTAATGGTTAAATTAAAATCTTCACATCCAACAATACCAGATATTACTGTAACTCCAATGTCAAGGATAGAGTTATGCTGCCATTCTATTCTGAAACAAAATTATTTTTAGCCTTAGAATAATTTTCCTTTAAGTTAGACTCTGTTCTAATGCAAAAGCTTCTAAACTTAGTAATTCTTTGTCATTGTACTAGGTGGACTTGGAATGATGAAGTGAATGAACTATACAAATTCTGAGATCTTTTCATTGAATCAATAATGGGGTCATCAGCTAACTTAAGCATAGCCATTCCACTGGCTGTCCTTCAATCAGGCAATCTAGACAAGAAGTAATTTTCCTCCTTAGAAATTTAACTAAAATTATTAAAATAAAAACGTTGTTAGCAATGAGATTGGAAGCTAAGAAGTCATAAGATAAAGAGTCAGGGCTATGAAAAGTTGTAACAAGTCAATGTTCTAAGCAAGCTGAAATCTTGTTTCAGCATATACAATTATTAGTCAGAGAAAAAAATATATACAGTAGCAGTTGAGAAAAGCTAACATAGAATGATACAAAGAATAATTAAAATGTTTAGTTGAGCATCTTCAGTGATGGCCCATGAAGTGAAAATTTTAAGATAAGCATTATAATAGATTCTGGATTTATCCAGATATCTGGCTTTTCTTAGTCCATACTGTAGCTTTATTCTTCAGTGTTTTATGTCCCTGGATGTTCATATGTGTAAGTTAAGATTCTTTCGGTTACAAATAAAATAACTTATGTAAGAATATGAGTTTATTGTGAAATATTTGGGCCTATCATTGATTCTAATCCAATGAATAGTTGGGCCACCCAACATGGAAAAAGCAAGATTTTATGAAAATTCTCTTAAAATGCTGCCATTTATAAGCAACCCAGCTTCCACAAACTCAAATTCTCTATCATTTAGTTTTAAATTACTAATTTGTAGAGAAAAAATATTTGATTAGCTCAGCTTTCTTCCCCCAAATATTCTATTATGATGCCTACGGAAGCAGAATTACACAACAGATCAAAGACTGTGGGGGTAATTCCAGTGTTGAAGTTGGGTATTTCAGAGAAAAGAAGCTGAATAGATAAACTAATATTCATGCACCACAATATTTATTCTTACAACAACTTCTGATTACTTAAGATAATTTGACATGTTTCTGTTGATTGTAAACAAGAGGATCAAACAATCTTGGGTATTAAATTTAATGTATTACATGTACCTTAATGAACATCTTCATATCTGTCAAGGAATTATACCCAAAGCTTCTGCAGCCTATAGTTTCACTGCCCAAATCTGCTGTTCACATGTTTTCTACTTGAAGTTCCCAAGAGTTTCTGAGCATATCGTGAGTGTCTGAATTATGTGATTCCAAGTGAGGTGGCTGAAAACGAGGCTAACGTGTCTAGATAATTTTGCCATGAACTAAGTTTTGCACGCTCAGTTGCCCAGTCGTATCTGACTCTTTGCAGCCCCATGGACTGTAGGCTGTCAGGCTTCTCTGTCCATGGGATTTCCCAGGCAGAAATACTGGAGTGGGTTGCCATTTCCTTTTCCAGGGGATCTTCCCAGCTGGAATTAATTACATTTTCTATGAAGAATGTACAATAACTAGACAGAGATCACAGCCTTTTTGTTGGAATGAGAATGAGAGAACTACCTACAAGTTTCCCTATAGTCCTAATCATCTTTTATTTCATAAGTCTTAACTCCCTGAGCAAATTCTTATAAAATCCCCATTCTAATTAGTTGGCTTCAACACCTGTATTCTTGAAAATCCTACCAAGGCTTACTCCTGAATATTTATTGGAATGATCTCCTTTAGGTCTGTATATACTAAGAGGCCTAGATATTTTCCAAGATGCAAACACAGACACTACCTTGGCTAATAGGGAAAGCACTTTGTTTGACTGAAAATCAAGTACAAAATGTGGTAAAATGATTAAAGTTTTCTTTATATAAGAACATAAGATTAAGGAAAGTGCATTTTGCCTCATAATAATAATATTTCATACTTATTAGTTCATTAAGATGTCTCTTCAATGCTTCAAAGTATTAAACCTTTCTTGAGAGAAACATAAGCAGAAAGTCAAATTTAATAAACTTTAGGGAAAAAAATCAAGGATTAACCATAAAAGGAAAATTCATTCTACTTTTAATATTATGTTTTAAAATTTTAAATGCTGATTTAGCTAGCTATAAAAGACTAACCAGAAAAAGTGGCATCTGGATATAAGAAATTTATGTAAATACAGACCTATTTCAGAAAAGAGAGTCAAAATTTTTGACATGCTGTCATTCAAAGAGAACTTAACTGATTTAATAGTTATTGCTAAGATACTAAATTATTTTCACATGAATATTTTCGTGTGATAGCTTTTGGAAAAGAGATGCATTCACTGGCTTTTCATATTATCCTCACAGTTTTTCATTTCTGTAAACAGAGAAAAACAAACTGTAGCAAATGTTACACTAACAAGAATTTGATTTTAGAAGACTGACAAAATAGCAGAATAATAATTAGAATGATTAAAGGAAACTAATAAAATAGTCAAACTAATTTCTTCATTTTGGTAGTTTAATTTAAAATAAAACATTGGTAAAGATGTTTAGAGAAATACAATCAATGGATCTCAGTAATATGACATTAATTCACTGTATAAGCCTGTTGTAGCTTGAAAATTAAGATGCTATTTTGCTAATATCCTGTGATAAGAATAACAATAGTAAAGTTAAAACATATTTTCATGGTGACTTAATCTTTAGTATTACTTTGAAATTGACTAGAGCAACTAGAAATCTATGTGATTTGTTTAAATAGACACTCTTAATTTTTCATAGACCAACAGTCATTCAAGTGGTAGGATATATGGGAAATTAAAATTTTACTGGCTTCAAAAATAGCTTTTTAAGGCTGTCACAATTCCTGAGGTGCTTACAATTATAATTTGATTGAGTCCAAGTGTTGGAGAAAGAGGAGGTGATGGTGGGAGAAAATAAACATTTTTCAAATACTGTGTTATGCATAAAAAATGCATTGACTTGCTATGTGAACTGTGAGGCATTTATACAATAAGATTTGTTCAGCAATATACCAGCTCTACTGGTTTTCAGATTAGTTCACTAGTCATCCAGTCAGGTACTTAGAGACCATTATATGGTACCAGAGAGTGGCATTATATCAGAGGAACAGTGACTGAGAGGAGAGAAAAGAAATAGCAAACATATTTTAGTAATCCCCCCAATATCTCTAAGAACTAAGCACTTACTGAATGAAAGAGGCCAGCATTTCCTGTGTCAGCATGAATTCTAGGAAGCTGTATAAAATCTGGTGTGTTTATTATTCTGGAGTAATGTTTAATGGTTGAATAAATTAAAGAAATAGTGAATTAAACAAAGGTAAATACATTTCAGTATGGCAGGACTTAATAGATCTTTTAATAAGCTAAATGGGTAATAGCTTCAAAAATGAATTTATATACTTTATTGCAAACTAGTCAATGAAAACCTTTGTCCTAGATTTTCTCTTTTGGTCAATATTTTATGTATCACACTTTGGAACATGCTTTCCTGGACCTATTAATAATAAATGCCCTGGATAAAGCCCTGATTCCAATCTTCTGACAAAGCAAGAGTTCCCTGGGCAAAGGTAAAAAAAAGGTAGACTTACACGAAATTTTATTTTTGAAGGTATTGCTAAAAGAGAAAAGGAAACTCTTTATAATATTACTTTAATTATTTCACTTGGACATTTACAAAACAAGACTTTATAGAGCTTTAATTTCATAGCAGATCTCAACTCTCGACTATAATTACTTTCTCATAATAATGAGAATATTCATTCGTATTTGAAGTGATTAAAATAAGAGCCTCTTGATTAAGATTATAAACCATAATAGATTCAACTATTAGGTATAAATCCACTTATTCTGATTTGTGTCCAAGAAACTAGTTGTTACTGAGAAAAGAAAAAGTTTTTGTTTTTTTTCACAATAAACTTGCAGTTAAGCAAGACCTGCTCACTGAATCGTGTCACTAATGTTATTAATGTTATTTTTTGGTATGGACTTAAAATGACTATAAGATAGTTTAGAGACAGTTCACAATGCTCCTTTCTTTCCATACTTCATTTTATTCAAGTTATTATTTATATGAAATAAAATTATGCAGATATATATTGTCAGAATTTTTGGTATCCTTACTTATCTATGTATAATAGCACACTTTAAAAAGTAACAAAACCAAGCCAAAGAAATATAGGCATACCTCATTTTTATTGTGTTTCACTTTACTGAGTTTTGTAGATACTGCAGTTTTTATAAGTTTAAGGTCAGGGTCCTTCGCTGGTGGCTCAGATGGTAAAGAATCTGCCTGCAGTGCAGAGGACTCAGGTTCAATCCCTGGGTTGGGAAGGTCCCCTGGAGAAAAGAATGGCAGCCCACTCCAGGATTCTTGCCTTGAGAATCCTCATGGTCAGAGGAGCCTGGTGGGCTATAGTCTATGCGGTCACATATAGGGTCAGTCCATGAGGCAGACATGACTGAGCAAACAAGCACACACACCTTCAAGCAAGTCTACTTGATGCTATTTTTCCAACAGTAATATTGGAATGCTCACCTAATGTCTCTGTGTCACATTTTGGTAATTATCGAATATTTCAGTCTTCATTATTTTATTTGTTATGTGATCTGTGATCAGTGATCTTTGATGAAACTATTGTAATTGTTTTGGGGTGCCCATCTAACGTGGTGAACTTAATAAATGTGTACATTCTGACTGTTTTTACCAGCTATTCCCCTCTCTTCCTCTCCGAGGTCCTTCCTATTCTCTGAGACAAAACAATAGTAGAATTAAGCCAATTAATAACCCTACAATGGCTTCTAAGTGTTCCAGTTAAAGGAAGAGTCAATTAATGTGACAAACTTCATTGGTGTCTTTGTTTTTTTTTTAAATGTTGAAATGTTATTTCAAAATCAGTTGTCTAAAGGGCGTGTTCAAAGAGTTTTAGCAAAGTGTTTCCTGATGAAAAGTTTCCCGAGGGCACCTTTCAGATCTCAGTCTGCAGGCTATCGGTGAAGGAGTTCAGCATAGAGGTGATCATGGTGGACATCACCATGGCTGACACGTCCCTGGCTGGTGTGTGTGGATGTGGGGTTGAAGCAGACGCCAGTGACAGTCCCACAGAACAGACAGACTACACGAAGGTGAGTCACAAGTGGAAAACACTTTCCATTTACTCTGAAATAAGGGCACATTGTTGTCCTATTTTAAGAAATTGCTACAAACACCCAACCTTCAGCAATTGCTATCTTAATCAGTAAGTAACACTTACTTGATCAGTAAGTAGCACTGCTTGATTGATCAAGCAGTAATCAGTGGGCAAGATTCTTCACCAACAAAAATGATTATGGCTCACTAAAGGCTCAGAGGACAGCACTTTTAGCAATAAAGCATTTTTTAAATTAAGATATGTTCATTGGTTTTTAGACATATTGCACTAAATGTGCAAGAGACTATCGTGTTGATGGGATAAATGTTCACATATTGAGGTATAGCCAAGTAATTCTGCCTTAAACATGATTTGGCTTGAACTTTATGCTAACCAGAACAGCCTGTTTTACAAGCTGTCAAGCATGGATTTTACATTTTCTTTAACCATTAAAAAATGTTACAAATTAAAAGGAATAACTGTGGTTTAGGGTGGCCATGTCTGTAGTTTCAGACATGTTCCTGTATCACTGAGAACTTGAGTTTTCTGAACTTTATTGAACTGAAGGATACCACAGCCATCCTCAAAACAATATCTGCTAGCAGCTGCCAGCTGCAACCGTGTGGTGTCAAGGTTTCTCTTTATAACTATGCAATCATTTCCGACTTCAACCAATCCTTGCTTTACTAAGCATTCTTACTTCTTGCTAGCTCCAATTATAACTCTTGACAAACAATTTATGTAATTTTGCAGTTTCTACTTTTACAAGCCTTCCTCATTTTATGATCCAGTGGAACACAATTCAAGTGCTTCTTGAATTTGTGTTTTTCATGTTAAAGTCTCCAGTTTGCCTCCAATTAACCTCTTTTCTACCCCTATTATAAATTGCTTCTTGATTATTTCTGTCAACAGTATAAACATAGCTTTTATATGCAGTGAGGAACCAAAAATTTACATGCAATGAGAGTCTCATTTTATGGCTATATTTGCTTCATTAAAGTGGTCTAGAACCTAACACACAATGTCTCTAAAGTATGCTTGTAAAAGGAATACAGATTAGAAAGGAAGAAATTTGTCTTTAATTGTAAATGATATTATTGCTTATGTCAATAATCCAATGAAATCTATGAAACAACAACAAAAAAAAAAACAAAGAAACAAAAAATGAACAGTATCCTGGACTAATAAGTGAGTGGCTTCACTGGCGGATCAGATAGTAAAGAATCTGCCTGCAATGCAGGAGACCTGGGTTCCATCCCTGGGTTGGGAAAATCCCCTGGAGGAGGGCATGGAAACGCACTGCAGTATTCTTGCCTGGAGAAGCCACATGGACAGAGGTGCCTGGTGGGTTACAGTTCATGGGGTTGCAAAGAGTCGGACATGACTAAGCAACTAAGCACAGCACAATAAGTGAGTTGGGCAAGGTTGCAGGATATAAGACCAACACTCAAAAATCAATCCATTTCTATGTGTTAACAATACATGTGTATGGAACATTTGCAATCACACCAATAAAAATAAAATACTTAGGCATAAATATAATAAAGTATAATAAACATAATATGTTGAAACTTATAAAGTACCAATGAAAGAAATTGTGAAAAGATCAAATAAATGAAAAGGTATATCACATTTATGGTTTGGAACATACAACATAGAAAATATATCAATTCTCCTAGAATTGATCTATTATTGGTTTAAAGCAATTTTTATAAAAAAAATTCTAGCTAGTTTTATACATAGATAAAACTATTCTAAAGTTTATACATAAAGTCAAACAAACTAGAATGTAAAATCAATTTTGAAGAAGGACAATAAAGTGGAAAGAATAACTCTCTGATCCCATTGAATATCACTCAATAACAACTAAGAACAAACTTTTGATCCCTGTAATAACTTAGATGGATCTCATGGGAACTATGCTGTATTAAAAGCCAATCTCAAAAAGTAATATGCTGGCTGTGATTCCATTGATACAGTATGTTTGAAATGTCAATTATAAAAATGAAAAAGGGATTAGTGGTTGATAGGTGTCAAAATCAGGGGAGGAAGAAAGTCACCTTGGCAATAAGTGCACAGCTTAAGGGATTCTCATGATGAACTTTTCTGTATCTTGACTATATGGTGGCCATACAAGTCTATACATGTGATAAAGGTAGATAGAACTCAGTAGACACATATATACAAATGATGGCCTATAAAACTGATGAAATCTGTATAAGGTCAAAGGATTATATCAATATTAATATTATGGTTGTGATACAGTGCTAAAGATATGCAAAATGTTATCATTTGGAGACACTGGGTGAAGAGTATACAGTATCCTCTGTATTATTTTTCAAATTTTATGTAAATCTACAATTATCTTGAGATTGTAGACCCCTTGTAGACTCTTTGAGACCCCATGGACTGTAGCCCGCCAGGCTCCTTGGTCCATGGGATTTCCCAGGCAAGAACACTGGAGTGTGTTGCCATTTCCTCCTCCAGGGGCTCCTCCCTGCCCCCCCCCCACCCCCCACCCCCCCCCAGAGATAGAACCCTCATCTCTGTGTCTCCTGTATTGGCAAACAGGTTCTTTACCACTAGCGCCACCTGGGAAGACTCTGAAATGTATTTTGTGAAAGGTGAGATCCAGGAGAGTGTTATTTTCCACCTTTATTATTTCAGCTAAAAGGTCTTTAAGAGAATATCATATTAGGAAACTATTTTGCATAAAGTAAATTCTGTTATGACAATGGTGAGCTTCATCTACTTTTATAATGGACTATGATACATTCTCATTCATTTTTAGGATTAGATTACCTCTGGAGGCTTTTTGGAATGATCCCCTGGAGGAGGAAATGGCAACCCACTCCAGTGTTCTTTCCTGGAGAATCCCATGGACAGAGGAGCCTGGTGGGCTACAGTTCATGGGGTCTCAAAGAGTTGGACATGACTGAAGCGACTTAGCACACACAATTGGAGATGTGATTTTTTGAGTTTTCTTTAGTCTCTCTTGTAAATCTGGACAGACCTAGTGTGTTTTATTCATGTATTCGCTTTCTGCTTCTCAGAGTGGGTGATTGCCACAGGTGGCTTATTATACTTGATTACTATTCTACTGGATTTCATTCTTTGTCTTCTTAAAATTCCAGGAATGCCTCACTTTTCCTCATGTTATTTAAATAGCAATGGGTTTCATGACAGTCATATATTTTATATTGAAGTTCTCATTTCATTTACATTAATACTTATTCTATATAATGAATATTTTTTCCCCCTGTGGTGAAACAACTCTGAATTAGAAAAAATTTTGTCTACTTCCATTCATTCTCTAGCATAATTTTAAACTGGTCTAAAAGAATGTCCACATTATTTTATTTGAAAGAATTTACATCTTCAGATATGCCTTAAGATAGAAAATTATTTCATTTAAAGTGACAAGTTTAAAATATATATTTTCCTTCCCAAGCAAAATTATAGTTAGAAAAAAATTGAGTAAAAAAAAATCATTCTTAAGGCCCTCATTCAGGGAAAACTACTACTAAGATTCTAAAAACAATCAACATATTTTGTAATATATACATACATATGTGTATGTATATATATATATATATATATATATATATATATATAGAGAGAGAGAGAGAGAGAGAGAGAAGGATGATACAGAGGATAGATTTTATTACATAAATTTTAGCTTGGCTTTAAAATTTTAATAACATATTATCACATATTTTCTCATGTTGATAAAGCACTATAAAATGATTTTTAAATGTGCAATCAATATGCAAATAGCAGCACATATACAACCAAAATAATCAGAAATTTACATGGTGTCCCAGTTTTTGCTATTTTAAGGAGTGCTCTAAGGAACATCTTTGTTCATACATTTAATTCATAGTATGAATTTATTAAGATAAGTGATAATTAAAATAAATAATATTTATTTGCAAGATTATTTTAAATATTAGTATGTTTTCTTATGCCTTCAAATACTTTGATATTAAGAAAACATTTCAAAATGTTTCATACTAGATAATTAATAATTGATTAAAAATACATTACAAAGAAGAAAAAGAAAGATATACCCATTTGAATGCAGAGTTCCAAAGAATAGCAAGGAGAGATAAGAAAGCTTTCCTCAGCAATCAATGCAAAGACAGAAGAAAACAATAGACTGGGAAAGACTAGAGATGTCTTCAAGAAAATTAGAGACACCAAGGGAATATTTCATGCAAAGATGGGCTCAATCAAGGACAGAAATGGTATAGACCTAAAAGAAGCAGAAGATATTAAGAAGAGGTGGCAAGAATACACAGAAGAACTATACAAAATAGATCTTCACGACCCAGATAATCACAATGGTATGATCACTGACCTAGAGCCAAACATCCTAGAGTCATGTGGGTCTTAGGAAGCATCACTACAAACAAAGCTAGTGGAGGTGATGGAATTCCAGTTGAGCTATTTCAAATCTTAAAAGATGATGTTGTGAAAGTACTGCGCTCAATATGCCAGCAAATTTGGAAAACTCAGCAGTGGCCACAGGACTGGAAAAGGTCAATTTTCATTCCAATCCTAAAGATAGGCAATGCCAAAGAATGTTCAAACTACCACACAATTGCACTCATCTCACACGCTAGCAAAGTAATGCTCAAAGTTCTCCAAGTCACGCTTCAACAGTATGTGAACCTTGACTTTCCAGATGTTCAAGCTAGATTTAGAAAAGACAAGGAACCAGAGATCAAATTACCAACATCTGCTGAATCATCAAAAAAGCAAGAGAGTTCCAGAAAAACATCTACTTCTGCTTTATTGACTATTCTAAAGCCTTTGACTGTGTGGATCACAATAAACTCTGGAAAATTCTTGAAGAGATGGTAATACCAGACCACCTTACCTGCCTCCTGAAAAATCTGTATGCAGGTCAGGAAGCAACAGTTAGAACTGGGCATGGAACAACAGACTGGTTCCAAATAGGAAAAGGAGTACGTCAAGGCTGTATATTGTCACCCTGCTTATTTAACTTATATGCAGAATACATCATGTGAAATGCTGGGCTGGTTGAAGCACAAGCAGGAATCATGATTCCCAGGAGAAATATCAATAACTTCAGGATACACAGATGACACCACCCTTATGGCAGAAAGCAAAGAATTAGAAGAGCCTCTTGATGAAAGTGAGAGAGGAGAGTGAAAAAGTTGGCTTAAAACTCAACATTCATACAACTAAGATAATAGCATCTGGTCCCATCAATTCATGGCAAATAGATGGGGGAACAATGGAAACAGTGACAGGCTTGAAATTTGGGGGCTCCAAAATCCCTGCAGATGGTGACTGCAGCCATGAAATTAAGAGACACTTGCTTCTTAGAAGAAAAGCTATGACCAACCTAGACAGCACATTAAAAAGCAGACACATTGCTTTACCAACCAAGGTCCATCTAGCCAAAGCTATGGTTTTTCAAGTGGTCATGTGTGACTGTAAAGAAAGCTGAGAGCTGAAGAATTGATGCTTTTGAACTGTGGTGTTGGAGAAGACTCTTGAGAGTCTCCTGGACTTCAAGGAGATCCAATCAGTCTATTCTGAAGGAGATCAGTCCTGAATATTCATTAGAAGGACTGATGCTGAAGCTCAAACTCCAATACTTTGGCCACCTGATGTGAAGAACTGACTCATTTGAAAAGATCCTGATGCTGGGAAAGATTGAAGGCAGGAGGAGAAGGGGACAACAGAGGATGAGGTCGTTGGATGGCATTACCGCCTCAATGGACATGAGTTTAAGTAAACTCTGAGAGTTGGTGATGGATAGAGAAGCCTGGTGTGCTGCAGTCCATGAGGTCACAAAGAGTTGGACACGACTGAGTGACTGAACTGAAAAATACATTAAAAATAAACTCTGATTAAAAACACGTCACTTTTCCTTTTTGTCAGATACATTTTCTAGGCCATGGCAAGTCATGAGGGAGTGAATACATGAATGAATTAAAGACACATTTTTCTACCTTATTGAGTACCATAATTTGAGATGGCTAGCCTTATCTTTATGCCTCACATTCCCAACACTTTATTGTAGCCCTCTGGTCCATCATTTAAACTAGCTCTCTCATTACGTATTGAGTTTCTTCTCTTTTACTGGTTTTCTACCCTACATGAATATGGCTTCTAACTTTTATCATATTCTTTCAACTTCTAGTTTGAAACTCAAGTTGATTCTAAAAGTGAAACTCTGAATATGAATATAATTGACCACCAAATATCTCTTTGATTTTCAATATTTTTCCCACCTTAAGACCACTTTCACACCCACAAAGACTGTATAGAAAACAGTTTCACATTGCAAACAAGGTATTTCCGTAGATAACAAGATAAATTACTGCAGAAAAATGTTAATGACAGACTTTCATTGTAAAAATGTGACAAGATAATAGCTGCACATGTAAATGTGGAAAGATTTTATTTCAAGATATCAAAAAGGGCGATAATTTCACTCCCATTAGTTCCCCCCTTTCTGTTTTCACTATCATCATTTAGATTCAGGGCTTGTTTCTGCACAGAATAATGACCTGTTTTGCCTCCATTCCTGTCTATTTCACCCTGCACAGGAATATAAGGTTATTCTGTCTTAAGTAGAACTCTAATAACTTCAGCCATCTGCTAAAAACAAACAAAACGGAAACTGCCAGTACCTTCCATTGCCTACAGTTTAAACTTGTTAGGCTGCATTTTAAGGCACTCAGTGATCTGGCTTCCACCTGTTCTTCCAGATTCATCTCTCATTATTCTTCACCGATGCTGTGCTACAGTCAGTCTGGACACCTGGATGTTTCCTTAACACACCATGAATGGTTCTACTTTTTAAACTGTCCTTACTCTGTTTTATTTTACCTTTTCTTGATTTCTTGACTTCAACCATTCTTTAAAATGCCACCTCATTCATAAAGCTTTCTGTGAGACAAACCATCCGTTAGTCACTTACTGCTTTCTTGAATCTCCATGAGAGTTTAGCATATTCTACTTTTAATGAACTGTGAAATAATAGGAAACATATTTCTTATATATTTCCTGGTTTCTGACACACACAGCTCCTAAGACCTTTGTAATTTCCCAAATGATAAGAGCTTCTGACATTGAACTCCTAAATCCTTTGGAATTTTATGGGTGATAGAAATGCTTTTTGTCTAAATGAGGTGACTGTTGATGGGTTTCTCACTGAAGGTTGGTCACCAGAAAACCTGTCTAGGACATGATTAGGTGCTTGGAAGTTTTAGTTGCCCCCTATGCCCCTGCCATTTTCCAAAAAAGGGAGAGGGGCTGAAAACGAAGTTAACAGGCTTCCCTCATAGCTCAGTTGGTAAAGAATCTGCCTGCAATGCAGGAGACCTGGGTTCGATTCCTGGGTTGGGAAGATCCCCTGGAGAAGGAAATGGCAACCCACCCCAGTATTCTCGCCTGGAAAATCCCATGGACAGAGGAGCTTGTCAGGCTACAGACAATGGGATTGCAAGAGTTGGACACAACTTAGAGACTAAACCACCAGGGGTGGATCATACCTAAGTGATGAAGCCTCTATAAAATTCCTAATAGTTTGCATTTAGGGAGCATCTGCATTGGTGAACCCATGGATGTACTGGGAGAGTGGATTTCCCTCATACTTTGTGCTACACATCTCTTTCATCTGATAATTCTAGAGTTACACCCCCTTTTTAATAAATAAATTGGTAATATAATAAATATAATGTTTTCCTGTGTTCTCTGAGTGCCTCTACCAAATCAATTCAACTCAGGAAGGTTCATCAGTTCAGTTCAGTAGCTCAGTCGTGTCCGACTCTTTGCAACCCCATGAATCACAGCATGCCACGCCTCCCTGTCCATCACCAACTCCCAGAGTTCACCCAGACTCACGTCCATCGAGTCAGTGATGCCATCCAGCCATCTCATCCTCTGTTGTCCCCTTCTCCTCCTGCCCCCAATCCCTCCCAGCATCAGAGTCTTTTCCAATGAGTCAACTCTTCGCATGAGGTGGCCAAAGTACTGGAGTTTCAGCTTTAGCATCATTCCTTCCAAAGAAATCCCAGAGCTGATCTCCTTCATAATGGACTGGCTGGATCTCCTTGCAGTCCAAGGGACTCTCAAGAGTCTTCTCCAACACCACAGTTCAAAAGCATCAATTCTTCGGCGCTCAGCCTTCTTCACAGTCCAACTCTCACATCCATACATGACCACAGGAAAAACCATAGCCTTGACTAGACGAACCTTTGGTGGCAAAGTAATGTCTCTGCTTTTGAATATGCTATCTAGGTTGGTCATAACTTTCATTCCAAGGAGTAAGCGTCTTTTAATTTCATGGCTTCAGTCACCATCTGCAGTGATTTTGGAGCCCAGAAAAATAAAGTCTGACACTGTTTCCACTGTTTCCCCATCTATTTCCCATGAAGTGATGGGACCAGATGCCATGATCTTCATTTTCTGAATGTTGAGCTTTAAGCCAACATTTTCACTCTCCACTTTCACTTTCATCAAGAGGCTTTTTAGTTCCTCTTCACTTTCTGCCATAAGGGTGGTGTCATCTGCATATCTGAGGTTATTGATATTTCTCCCGGCAATCTTGATTCCAGCCCAGCGTTTCTCATGATGTACTCTGCATATAAGTTATATAAGCGGGGTGACAATATACAGCCTTGACGTACTCCTTTTCCTATTTGGAACCAGTCTGTTGTTCCATGTCCAGTTCTAACTGTTGCTTCCTGACCTGCATACAGATTTCTCAAGAGGCAGATCAGGTGGTCTGGTATTCCTATCTCTTTCAGAATTTTCCACAGTTTATTGTGATCCACATAGTCAAAGGCTTTGGCATCGTCAATAAAGCAGAAATAGATGTTTTTCTGGAAATCTCTTGCTTTTTCCATGATCCAGCAGATGTTGGCAATTTGATTTCTGGTTCCTCTGCCTTTTCTAAAACCAGCTTGAACATCTAAAGTTCTGCTGCCGCTGCTAAGTCGCTTTAGTCGTGTCCGACTCTGTGCGACCCCATAGACAGCAGCCCACCAGGCCCCTCTGTCCATGGGATTCTCCAGGCAAGAACACTGGAGTGGGTTGCCATTTCCTACTCCAACGCACGAAAGTGAAAAGTCAAAGTGAAGTCGCTCAGTCGTGTCTGACTCCTAGCGACCCCATGGACTGCAGCCCACCAGGCTCCTCCATCCATGGCATTTTCCAGGCAAGAGTACTGGAGTGAGGTGCCATTGCCTTCAGGGTTCACATATTACTGAAGCCTGGCTTGGAGAATTTTGAGCATTACTTTACTAGCGTGTGAGTGGGAACCTCCAATTTGTAGCCAGTGGATCAGAAGCAAAGACAACAATCTGGACTTGCAAGTGACATCTGAAGTGAGGTGGAAAGTGGGTGGGGGCACAGTCTTGTGGGGCTGAGCCCTTAACCTGCAGGATTTAATGGTAAATCCAGGTAGATACGGGCAGAACTGAATTACATTGTAGGACACGAGCAGGTGTTATAGTATTGCTTGATGTGTGGAAAGCCTACATATCTGGCATCAGAAATGTTCTGTTTAAAGGAGAAACAGAGCTTTTCCAATAAATAAGTGAACAACAAACAGCCAAATCATAAAATTATGAAAGTGATAAGAAGTATTTCACTGCTCTTTCTATTCAAGAAACCACTGTACTGAAGATACCTTGACATCAGGGACCGTGCTTTACTTTTCATTGCTCCTTGTTTGTGCCGCCCCTGTCCCCCTTATAATTATCCCCTTATAATTATTTTGTACAAAGTAAGAATTGCTGAATTGAACAGAATCAGCAGAAATATTTTGAACTGTTATTCCACTTTGCCTCAGAATTAAAGCTACCATTTTCTTTCCTCACTATACGAGCTCACTATTAAGTTTAAGATGTGAATTTTAAAGCTTGATAGGTGATAGGTCTCTGAACAGAGCACTGTGGCCTTTGGTTCACACTGGCATTTGGATTTGGCAAAACCTAAAGATGCCAGACTGTACTTTTCCACCTGCAGTTCCAGCTGAGGGCTTGATGTTGGATTTGAAATCTGAGCCAAACAAGTAGGGGAAATAACTATCTGATACTGTAGAGACTGAGGTCACATGGAAACTCACCTTAAAATTCAAACAAACTTCAGTAATGTCAGCATGAACTATCTTGAATTTCTTCTTTGGAGACATTATTATTATTAAAGATAACATTCAACAAAACACTATATTTCACTTTAAAAGATAACTTGGAAGGCAGGTTCAGGAATGTGATTGTCAAAATGTTGACCCCAAACCAGAGATTGTAGAAAATAATAATTGCAGCTTGTGTTTAGTTTCCATCAATGATCTTAAAATCTAGAGTGGAAATTCTTGAAAAAAAAATCAAGTTGACTAAGAAGACTAATATTTGCATAGGTCCAAATAGTTATTTTCTCATAAAAGTAATAAAACTTTAAAAATGAGTACAATGATCCAGCAATTATTTTCTCGAGAACTTTTTCCTGAATTTTAACTTTTTAAAACATTTAGAGTTCCTTTAGTATTTAAAAAGAGGCTGGTGATGTGACATTTACAACAGTTTGGAGATGATGGTAAATTTAAAACAAAAAGACAAGAAGCCTGTAGTATAGAAATAATGAAAGGCTGTCCTTAAAAGTTCAGACAATAAAAACCATGAGAACCATAGATAACACATGTCCAGCCATTCAACATAGCCCATTAAAAAGTGATTACAGAGTCATAGGAAAGGATGCACTTCGACTAAATGCGAGCTTTGTAATGATCCAAGCTACTGTCTTCCTAATCTTGGCAGTGGCCTACTAGAACAGGAGAGAAGTGATCTTTTGCATATCACAAACATCTATTGGGAAAACATCTGTTCTTTTTCATTTGTCTGCAATTTAATGGTGTCATAATGCAGAATTATCACACTGAACAATGACCTCTTTCCTCTTATACAGTTACACAGATGCTAGAATAAATGATCAACATAAAAAAATGATCAACATAGAATCATACTGTGTCTAAAGTCTAAGAGCAATGGGAATAAGGGCAGTCAGTATTACCTAATGACGAATAATAAAGCAAGCTGTTTAAATGTTCAAGAGTTTCTTGATCAAACTTCAAGGGAGACACATAACTATGACTCTCATATTTTGAGTCATAATTCCAGAGTAATCCAATATAAGAAATAGTTCTGAATTTTCTCTTTCTTTATCTTCTTCATTTGTGTCCTTGAATGTAAGTAACGAATTGCCTTGAATACTATTTCAATCTTTAATATTTTCTATTAATGGAGTTTTAAAACTCAGAAGAGAAAGAATATACTAACTCATTATTTAAACAAAATTGTCTAAATAGGCATCAATCACTCCTCTTTGTTATTGATGATTACTCAGAGATCCTGTACACATGATGAGTTATATAGGAAAGAATGAATTGTTTCTCTCTGTCAGAAAGTAAATTCACTCATTCACTAAAAAATTTATTTAGTGGCCATTAGACAGCAGATCGGAGAAGGCAATGGCAACCACTCCAGTACTCTTCCCTGGAAAATCCCATGGACAGAGGAGCCTGGTAGGCTGCAGTCCATGGGGTTGCTAAAAGTCGGACACAACTGAGCGACTTCACTTTCACTTTTGACTTTCATGCATTGGAGAAGGAAATGGCAACCCACTCCAGTGTTCTTGCCTGGAGAATCCCAGGGACAGAGGAGCCTGGTGGGCTACAGTCCATGGGGTCACACAGAGTAGGACACGACTGAAGCAACTTAGCAGCAGCAGCAGCATACAGCAAATAAAGATTCTTACTCCTTGGAAGGAAAGTTATGACCAACCTACACAGCATATTAAAAAGCAGAGACATTACTTTGCTGAAAATGTTCATCTACTTAAGGCTATGGTTTTTCCAGTGGTCATGTATGGGTGTGAGAGTTGGACTATAAAGAAAGCTGAGTACAGAAGAATTGATACTTTTGAACTGTGGTGTTGGAGAAGATTCTTGAGAGTCCTTGGGACTGCAAGGAGATCCAACCAGTCCATCCTAAAGGAGATCAGTCCTGGGTGTTCACTGGAAGGACTGATGATGAAGCTGAAACTCCAATCCTTTGGCCACCTGATGCGAAGAGCTGACTCATTGGAAAAGACCCTGATGCTGGGAAAGACTGAGGGCTGGAGGAGAAGGGGACGACAGAGCATGAGATGGTTGGGTGGCATCAGTGACTCAATGGACATGAGTTTGGGTGGACTCTGGGAATTGGTGTTGGACAGGGAGGCCTGGCGTGCTGTGGTTCATGGGGTCGAAAAGAGTTGGACACAACTGAGTGACTGAACTGAACTGAACTGATAGAGCAGATATGCCAGATTCCAGGGATACAAAAAGATTAATACTGAATTCCTGTTTTCTATTAGCTTAGCCTCTCAAAGAAGCTGGCAAGTATTAATACACTAATAATGAAGTCTGATGAGGGAGAATGAACCAAAGGAGAGAATTTTAGTTTTGAGAACATTCAGGAGAAACAAGTAGAGCTGGCTTTATTTTAATGCTCCTTTCTTCTCGTATTTTAAGATTGTATGTTTACCTTGCAACTTCCTTATTTAGAAAATTCTGCATCCATTTAATGATAACATTTATAAAGAGTTGAAAGGACACAAGGAAAGTGGTTTTTCAGTTGGGCGGAACATCAAATATGAAGATACATGGAGGGAAATAAATATATTTTGTGGGCTGTACTTCAGACTTGTAAGTTCAGAATATTGACAAGGCTGAGAAAGTTACTGACTCTAGAAAAACTAAGACAGAGTGCCTATTAACTCACCATCGGAGCATTCTTTGCAGCCCTCAGAATACAAGCTATTCTCTCACCTCCAAGTCACTGCTCTCCCAATAGCAGAGCATCTCAGAGGCCAAACAGCAAAGAGGTGAATGAACACAGTGACTATGGAAAGAGAGAAAAGAGAGCTGACTAGTCATAAGGTATATTTTATACAGGCAACAAAAAAATCTTAAATGATGTATCTGCCTCAGATCAGAAAATTCTCCTTTAATCCTAGAATGATTGTGATCTTCATATTTTGTGTTCGTATGTGCACAGGTTAAAAACTGGCAGATTCTCCAATCCCTGACTCCATTTTCCCAATTAATACTGGATCATTATCCTCTAGATGACTGTGCATTCAAAGAAGGTGACAGGTATGTTAACAGAGAAGGCTTTGTAGAAGAGTGAGGGCAAAGGAATGGGTTTTGAGAGTTTACTGGAAACAAATAAATACTGGCATTTTGATAAAGCTCCTTTCATTGAGCTTTTATTTTTCCTTCAGATAAGTATCAGTAGAACTGATTATGTTTATGATAAACTCCATCAATTTCTAGATTAGATTAAGCTACAGAATCATTTGTTATTATGAGTAGACTAAAAAGTGGTATAGCTGAGACTGCCATAGTCACTCAGATGGAAGCTTTTTCTTCATTGTTTTCTCTCTGCTGTTTGGGGGCCCCATTTCCATGAATAGCTCACTGCACTTGGTAGCTATTATTCTTGATACCATTATTCAGTGCGTCAGAGTTAGAGGAATGTCTTACTTGCTGCACACAGGTTTTATGACAGACATGTATGTTATATTGACATTGCTCTCACTTCATTTCATTTGCTGTATGCACACGGTATGCAATCTGCAATGGTGGAACTGGCTCGAGTTTGCACTATACATTGCATGCTTTCCTGGTATTCTTTGGTCTGATTTTGATTGATATGTTCATTTAAAAATAGACATTGGAATAAAAGCTTTTTGAATGACATGGAATCTAATAAACTCTGAACTGCTATAAAGAAGACATTAGGTTAATTCTTGCTTCTGTCTAAACTTGAACAAGTATCCACATTTTCTAAATTTCAGAATTTTCACAAAAGAGAAGAACCTGGATCATCTATCTCTAAGCTATCTTTCTATAGCAAAAATATATCCTAAATTCTATTATAAACCACATTATGATGTTGTATGGCAAATCATAAAGTATTGGGCAGAAGTATCAGTAGAGTTCCTGAAAAGATGACATCTAAAAAATTCTGAACTTTATTAAAGGCATGGGTAATGGAGAAGACACAATGATGAGGCTGAATATAAATATAAAGAAGGCAAATAAATTAAAAGACTTCTTGTTTAGTGTTTTGAGTCTTTGGGACTATTCTAGGCCTTAGTATTAGAAATTCAGTAAGTTCTTGACTTTGAAAAGCTCATATATATAAATATAAAGTATTTATTGGAAACTTGAAATGTGAGTATTATGTTTACCTCTTGATGCCAAATTAGAAGACAAATGTAAATATTTTATTCAAATTATGAAAATGAATGAGCATACTACTAAATATTAATAAATATTGGTAGTAGGTATTAAATTTAAAGCTATTTGGTTTAAAAGTTGAACTACATCAAATAATTTCTTACAGATTCCTTCTATCCATCTGAAGAAAACCTTGAAATGTAAGGACGAAGTCCTCTTTTTCATGAAAATTAATCCAATAATCATCACATAGAAGTGTGAATAAGAAAGGAAGAAAATTATTTACTTTTGTATAAACTATTTGAAGCTTAATTACAGTAATTTGTAGACAGAAAATTTACATTAATAGATTTTGCTTAGTGTGACTTAGAACAGATTGTGACATAAATTCAAAAAAAGCACAGTTTCACTAAAATTTTTATTGGTCTATCTTAACCCAAATTAGGGTTTTCCCAATGGCTCAGCAGGGAAAGAATTCACCTGCAATGCAGGAGACATGGTAGACATGGGTTTGATTCCTGGGTTGGGAAGTTCCCCTGGAAGAGGAAATCACAACTTACTCCAGTATTCTTGCCTGAAAAATCCCATGGACAGAGAAGCCTGGTGGGCCATAGTCTAAAGGGTTGCAAAGAGTTGGACATGACTGAACATGAACATGAAGACATCCCTAATTAGGAGAAACATAATGAAACACATCACAAATGAAGCTAGTGGAAATGATGGAATTCTAGCTGAGCTATTTAAAATCCTAAAAGATGATGCTGTTAAAGTGCTGCAGTCAATATGTCAGCAAACCTGGAAAACTCAGCAGTGGTCACAGAACTGGAAAAGGTCAGTTTCATTCCAATTTCAAAGAAAGGCAATGCCAAGAATGTTCAAACTACTGTACAATTGTGCTCATTTCACATGCTAGTAAGGTTATGCTCAAAATCGTTCAAGTTAGGTGTCAGCAGTACGTGAACCCAGAATTTCCAGGTATAAAAGTTGAATTTAGAAACAGCCAAGGAACCAGATATCAAGTTGCCAACATTCTTTGTATCATAGAGAAAGCAACGGAATTCCAGTGAAGCAGAAATTCTGCTTCATTGACTACACTAAAGCCTTTGACTGTGGATAACAAGAAACTGTGGAAAATCCTTAAAGAGATGGGAATACAAGACCACCTTACCTGTCTCCTGAGAAATCTGTATCTGGGTCAACAAGCAACAGTTAGAACTGGACATGGAACAACCAACTGATTCCAAATTGGGAAAGGAGTATGACAAGATTGTATATTGTCACGCTGCTTATATAACTTATATGCAGAGTACATCATGCAAAATCTGGGCTGGATGAGCCACAAGCTGGAATCAAAAGTGTTGGGAGAAATATAAATAACCTCAGATATGCAGATGATACCACTCTAATGGGAGAAAGTGAAGAAAAATTAAAGAGATTCTTGATGAGGGTGAAAGAGGAGAGTGAAAAAGCTGGCTTAAAACAACATTCAAAAAACAAAGATCATGGCATCTAGCAAATAGAAGGGGAAAAAGTGGAAGCAGTGACAGATTTTATGTTCTTAGGCTCCGGAATAACTGCAGATGGTGACTGCTGTCATGAAATTAAAAGACACTTGATCCTTGGAAGGAAAGATATGACAAACTTGAAACTGTTAGTTGCTCAGTTGTGTCGGACTCTTTGTGACCCCATGGATGGTAGCCTGCTGGGCTCTTCTGTCCATGCAATTCTCCAGGCAAGAATGCTGGAGTCAGCTGCCATTTTCTCCTCCAGGGGATCTTCCTGACTCAGGGATAAAACTCAGGTTTCCTGCACTGTAGGCTGATTCTTTACCATTTGAGCAACCAGGGAAGTGTGACAAACCTAGACATAAAATTAAAAAGCAGAGATATTACTATGCCAACAAAGGTTCATATACTCAAAGCTGTGGTTTTTACAGTAGTCATGTATGGATGTGAGAGTTGGACCATAAAGAAGACTGAATGCTGAAGAATTGATGCTTTTGATGATTCAAATTATAGTGCTGGAGAAAAATTTTGAGACTTCCTTGGACTGCAATGAAAGGTAGTGGGGGTGATGGAATTCCAGTTGAGCTATTTCAAATCCTGAAAGATGATGCTGTGAAAGTGCTGCACTCAATATGCCAGCAAATTTGGAAAACTCAGCAGTGGCCACAGGACTGAAAAAGGTCAGTTTTCATTCCAATCCCAAAGAAAGGCAATGCCAAAGAATGTTCAAACTACCGCACAATTGCACTCATCTCACACGCTAGTAAAGTAATGCTTAAAATTCTCCAAGCCAGGCTTCAGCAATACATGAACTGTGAACTTCCAGATGTTCAAGCTGGTTTTAGGAAAGGCAGAGGAACCAGACATCAAATTGCCAACATCTGCTGGATCATCAAAAAAGCAAGAGAGTTCCAGAAAAACATCTATTTCTGCTTTATTGACTATGCCAAAGCCTTTGACTGTGTGGATCACAATAAACTGTGGAAAATTCTGAAAGAGATGGGAATAGCAGACCACCAGACCTGCCTCTTGAGAAACCTATATGTAGGTCAGGAAGCAACAGTTAGAACTGGACATGAAACAACAGACCGGTTCCAAATAGGAAAAGGAGTTCGTCAAGGCTGTCTATTGTCACCCTGTTTATTTAACTTATATGCAGAGTACATCATGAGAAACGCTGGACTGGAAGAAACACAAGCTGGAATCAAGATTGCCAGGAGAAATATCAATAACCTCAGATATGCAGATGACACCACCCTTATGGCAGAAAGTGAAGAGGAACTAAAAAGCCTCTTGATGAAAGTGAAAGTGGAGAGTGAAAATGTTGGCTTAAAGCTCAACATTCAGAAAATGAAGATCATGGCATCCGGTCCCATCACTTCATGGGAAATAGATGGAGAAACAGTGGAAACAGTGTCAGACTTTATTTTTTTGGGCTTCAAAATCACTGCAGATGGTAACTGCAGGCACGAAAGTAAAAGACACTTACTCCTTGCAGGGAAAGTTATGACCAACCTAGGCAGCATATTCAAAAGCAGAGATATTACTTTGCCAACAAAGGTCCATCTAGTCAAGGCTGTGGTTTTTCCAGTGGTCATGTATGGATGTGAGAGTTGGACTGTGAAGAAAGCTGAGCGCTGAAGAATTGATGCTTTTGAACTGTGGTGTTGGAGAAGACTCTTGAGAGTCCCTTGGACTGCAAGGAGATCCAACCAGTCCATCCTAAAGGAGATCGGTCCTGGGTGTTCATTGGAAGGACTTATGCTGAGGCTGAAACTCCAATACTTTGGCCACCTCATGCGAAGAGTTGACTCATTGGAAAAGACCCTGATGCTGGAAGGGATTGGGGACAGGAGGAGAAGGGGACGACAGAGGATGAGATGGCTGGATGGCATCATCAACTTGATGCAACTGAGTTTTGATGAACTCTGGGGGTAGGTGATGGACAGGGAGGCCTGGTGTGCTGCGATTCATGGGTCGCAAAGTGTCAGACACGACTGAGTGACTGAACTGAACTGAACTGAACTGGACTGGACTGCAAGGAGACCAAGCCAGTCAATCCTAAAGGAAATAAAACCTGAATACTCGTTGGAAGTACTGATGCTGAAGTTCCAGTAAGTTACCCACCCAATATGAAGGTTGCTGTTCAGTCACTCAGTCATGTCCCACTATTTGTAACACCATGGACTGTAGCACTCCAGCACTCATGGGAAAAGACCCTGATAATGGGAAAGATTGAAGGCAAAAGGAGAAGGGGATGGCAGATGATGAAATGGTTAGATGGCATCACCAACTCAGTGGATATGAATTTGCTCAAACTCCAGATATAGTGGAGGAAAGAGGAGCCTGGTGTGCTACAGTCCATGAGGTTGCAAAACTTGGACAGGACTGAACAACAACAACAGTGATATACATGATATTCCTCATACTAATTCTACCCTCTAAATAGTGTCAATCTCTAAGATTGAATGGGGTCATCAACATTTGATTTTATCTGGTAGAAAAAAAGGGATAGATGGCACGATGCATGATTAGGCATTGGGTCCTTTAGAGAAAAAGTGTGTTTACTTTTCTACTAGTGTATTATGAGATGTGAATTACAATTGAGGGGAACAGAAGAAAAAAATACATTAGTCTTTGGCTTATGTTTTGAATAGAATGTTTACCAAAATATGTTTCTGGAATAAAAAAAAATATTGGTCATTCAATATTTAGAAAAAAACATTTCTGTAACTAATACTTTGACTTAAGCTGAATCAAAACCTATTTGTTTCATTTTTAAGAGGCATAAAAAACAAAAGAAATATAGCCAAATGCATGAAACAGGGACTTCCTAAACCAGAAAGCCCTAAGGTTTAGACAGAACGTGCTAAACTGTATCCTCAATGGAGCAGTCAGACTTCATGGGTGTGTGTACACCTGGGCTGAAGAGAGAAAGCAGTAGCTATTCCAGGTGCCTGGGAATCACACAACTGAAAGCTTTTGCTTAAGTAAGAAGAAATTCAACTACAAATCTGGATAGACTTACATGAAGGCCTGCTGTCCATGTAAGAGAGAGTCTATTGGTTACAGACAAAGAATTTAAAAAGCTAGGGCTTTTTAGGAAATATTTATGGGAATTAGGACTTTTTCTCCTATGAATTAGTGATACAGGTGAAGTAAAAGCATGACAACTTCATTGCTTTCTCTAATATCTTTGGTTGAATGAGAGAGAAAATAAGTAATACAAAATTTAGAAGGGAAAATATACCTCAATCCTTTCAGTTCTCACCTTTACAACCATGGAACTACCCAGCCAAAGCCTCCCCATTCTTCCTCAGGGCACTGCTGCTGCTGCTCAGTCGTGTCTGAGTCTTTGCGACCCCAGGGACTGTAGCCAACCAGGCTCCTCTGTCCTTGGGATTTTTTCAGGCAAGAATACTGGAGTGGGTTATCACTTCTTCCTCCAGGGGATCGTCCCGAACCAGGGATCAAAACCTGTGTCTTCTCTGCCTCCTGCCTTGCAGGTGGATTCTTTACCTGCTGAGCCATCAGGGAAGTTTCCGATAGCCAACTAATTGGAAACTTCCTTCATCTACAAGGCCTTCTAGCCCATTCTCCAAATAGCAGTAGGGGAAGGATTTCTTGAATGTTGGAGTGGGGGAGGATGTGCATAAATCCACTTCATAAATGCAACAAAAATACTGGCAAAATTGTGAAAATCAGAACTCTGACTTGAAAGAAAACCATGGAAAAGAATGTTTGTGAATGTCATTAAGGTAAGAGCATTAAAATGAAGAGATTATACAACATAATCACATGAGTCCTTAAAGAGGAGAATATTTTCCTCCTCTGGTCTGAGAGAGAGACCATAATGCAAAAAAGGCATGAAGACATGCAAAAACCATTATTGGATAAGAAGATGTAAGAATGGGACCATGAGGCAAGAAATATGGGCCACCTTTAGAATATGCCAAGAAATGTAAACTCCTGGGAATCTCCAGAAAGGAATGCAGCCCTGTTGACACCTTGATTTTAACCTAGTGAGACCCCTGTCAGAGTTCTGAACTATAGAACTCTAAGATTATACATTTGTGTTGTTTTCAGCCACTAAATTTGTGGTGATTTGCTATGGCAGTTATAGAAGTTGAATATGTCCTGGAACACTCTGTAAATTTCCTGCCCCTCTCTTGCTTGTACTTGTCTGGCTAAGCTACATTCTGGCTAAACCCAATTCTGAGCTTATTCTCATGTAGCTGAAAACAATCGAAGGAAAACAAAACTTTCCAGCTAGTCTGACTTTAAATTCATAATCATGTACTGCAAATGAACACTTAAATGTACCCAGCAAATTTTCCTTATTTTATTCTATCTTCTATCCTCCTAATGGTAATTTCCCACATGCTCCTCTTTCCTTAACCCACTCCTAGATGTCCCACACCCTAATTTTAAATTATTTTCCTGTGTTACTGAGAAAAAAGAAACAAAAGGACAAGAACATTCACAGTGCTCCATCCCATCTATACACGTAGCTCCTCCATGTACAAGTTCCCTTGTTTTTATGGCTACACGTCCATGCTTTCATTTAGAGCTAACTTTATCCACTTATTCATTAGACTTCATCACCTATCACTTACTCAAGGAAATTAATTAATTTATCATTTTTTCCCCTTTAGCTTCAAAATCTATCCTGAATCTAGTTACTTCTCATCACTTCCATGCTTGCTACTTAGTCCAAGCTGCTTAATTCAAGTTTAAGCTACTTAGTTCAAGTTCAAGCTTAATTCAAGCTACTTAGCTCAAGTTCAATTCTGTCCCCTTAAAATATATTCTCCACCCAAATGCTAGAGTGGAAATGTTAAAATATAAGTCATCTTATGAGCTATTCAGCAGTTCTCCATATCTCCTAGAATATTTCCATAAACATACGAAGATGCTGTTAATTCTCCCTCCCACAAAGACAGCAATTTCTTGACTCTTCTTGCCAGATCCTGACTTATTTCTACCCTTTTCACATAAATAATCATTGAAAAGGATGTCAATTATTATGACCTTAATCAAGTTTCACCTCAGCTAAGCTCTGAGCATGATCTTGTCAAGGTGAATAATGACCTTTGTTAAATCTAGTGGTCAATTCTCAGTCCTTATTATTAATACTTGAACTTAAGCAGCATGTAACAGAATTAATGCAGATTATTTCACTTTCAGGATTACATGCTTGCTTCTTTTCCCTCTAGCTTGCTGGTCAAATTCTCTGGTTCTTGATTCCCTGACCTCTACAATCTGAACTGGTTCAGAGTCCTTCAAATTGTTCTATTTTTACTTTTTATCCACTTTTGGGGGGTGAATATCTGTATATTCTGATTATTTCCATGATTCCCAGGTTTGTAGCTCCAGACAGGACCTCTCCTTGAGCTCTAGAATCATTTATCAAGCTGCCTACTTGAATGTTTAACAGGCATCTCCAACTTGATATGTCCTGGAATGATACAATCCCCAAATCTGCTTATATCTCAACTTCTTCCTAGAAATAAATGACAACTCTATCTTCAGTGTGCTTGTGATAGAAACCTTATAGTCATTTTATTTCTTTTATATGCCACATCCAATGTGTCATCATCTTATCAGCTCTGCCTGTATAATCTCTGCAGAATCTACTACTTATTACTTCCATTGAAATTACTTTGTCCAAATAATAATCATATCTCATCTTGATGATGGCAATGCCTGCTTATCTAGCCTGTCCCCTTGATTTCATGCTTGTTCTCCTAAAGTATATTCTTAAATCAGAGATTCCTTAACACATGTCCATCCATATTATTTCTTTCTTCAAAACTCTCCAAAGCTATCTAATCTCAGATAGATAAGAGACATAGTTCTTACAATTACTTACAATACCTGATTACCTCTTTGACCTGATCACCTCTTTGACCTGATCTACAAATCTGCCCCTTGCTTACTCCATTCCTTCTGTGTAGGTAATTGTGCTGCTTCTTGAATAAGCCGGGTATGCTTCCATCTTTGCATTCCATATTTCAGTTTGTATTTCATCTGCCTGGAATGCTTGCCATCAGAGAGCCAATAACTTGCTTCAAAATATTTCCTTCAATTCATTTCTCAAATATTATCACCTCAGTGGGACCTTCCCTTGCTACTGTGTCTAAAGCTGTGACCTCCCCCACTCCCACCATAGTTTCTAGTTTGACTTTCTGCTTTATTTGTCTTTTAAAACACTATTACTTTATAATTTGTGACTTTTGTTGTTGTTGTTACTGATCTTGTTTATTGCCTGTCACCACTTCTAGAATTTTTCAATGATCCAACAGATGTTGGCAATTTGATCTCTGGTTCCTCTGCATTTTATAAATCCAGCTTGAACATCTGGAAGTTCATGCAGGTCAGGAAGCAACAGTTAGAACTGGACATGGAACAAATGACTGGTTCCAAACAAGGAAAGGAGTACATCAAGGCTGTATATTGTCACCCTACTTATTTAACTTACATGCAGAGTACATCATGAGAAACGCTGGGCTGGATGAAGCACAAGCTGGAATCAAGATTGCCAGGAGAAATATCAATAACCTCAGATATGCAGATGACACCACCCCTATGGCAGAAAGTGAAGAAGAACTAAAGAGCCTCTTGATGAAAGTGAAAGAGGAGAGTGAAAAAGTTGGCTTAAAACTCAGCATTCAGAAAACTAAGATCATGGCATCTGGTCCCATCACTTCATGGGAAATAGATGGGGAAACAGTGGAAACAGTGACAGACTTTATTTCTAGGGGCTGCAAAATCACTGCAGATG
The DNA here is from genome assembly GCF_032452875.1 of Bos javanicus. NCBI lineage: Eukaryota > Metazoa > Chordata > Mammalia > Artiodactyla > Bovidae > Bos > Bos javanicus. The sequence continues at coordinate 8,324,191 of NC_083869.1, forward strand.
GTGATTGCAGCCATGAAATTAAAAGACACTTACTCCTTGGAAGGAAGGTTATGACCAACCTAGATAGCATATTAAAATACAGAGACATTACTTGCCAGCAAAGGTCCATCTAGTCAAAGCTATGGTTTTTCTAGTAGTCGTGTATGGATGTGAGAGTTGGACTATGAAGAAAGCTGAGCGCTGAAGAATTAATGCTTTTGAATGGTGGTGTTGGAGAAGACTCTTAAGAGTCCCTTGGACTGTGAGGAGATCCAACCAGTCCATCCTAAATGGAATCAGTCCTGAGTATTCATTGGAAGGACTGATATTGAAACTGAAACTCCAATTCTTTGGCCACCTGATGTGAACTGACTCAGTGGAAAAGACTGGGATGCTGGGCAAGATTGAAAGCAGGTGGAGAAGGGGATGGCAGAGGATGAGATGGTTGGATGGCATCATGGACATGAGTTTGAGTTAGCTGTAGGAGTTGGTGATGAACAGGGAAGCCTGGTATGCTGCAGTCCAAGGGGTCACAAAAAGTTGGACATGCCTGAGAGACTGAAATGAAATTCTAGAATATAGCTTCAATTAAATAAAGCTTTTACTGTTTTTTTTTTTTTTTTTTGGCAACTTTATTGCCAAAATCTAGGATAATTTACTGGTGTCTTATATTCTCAATAGATTCTTAATATGAATATAAAGTAGCTTCTGCTTTTTCCATTACAAATGAGACATACTTATACACTTATTTACTTAATTTTTTTGTGTGTCTCCTCTAATTTGTGAGATTCATGAGTGCAGAAAATTTGTCTCCTCAGCTAGAATATTGCTTCTTCTAAAAAGGCCTTCACGTCAAAGAACCAGAGATAGAGAGAGGGTCCTTTAAGTTTCTGATATACTTTTAGGAAAAATGCAAAGGTGCACTACCTTTGAGATATAGCCTTCAGAGAATTTACAGATACTCTGAAGCCATGATTAATGCCTGTACTGATAGAACGGTATGGTTTTTACTTCATTGTTTATCTTCTGTGCATCCTAAAGGTCTGGTATTACAATTGAGAACTTGAAAATAAAATCTTTATTACAGCTTATAATTGAACAAAGGGTGAAAATAAATATTAATGTGTTTGTGAGACATGAAAATCATTAAAAAAAAGAGATATATGTGTGCATTGACCAAGGAGATAAGAGAATTGTTTGTGCCTTATGTGAGTGTGAATAAATATTGTGGTAGTTTTTCCTTTTATTATGGTGGTTTAATAAAACTGTCTTCTAGTAAATTAAGATTTATTGTTGTACTTCTTTTCACCTAGTAAATAAAGCTGAAATTTATATGTTATACATATATATATATATATTATATAATATATATATATATCCACTTGAAAATACTATACTGGGTGAGTCTGAGATACAAACAGAATTATTCTGTAACTATTAGCAGTGATTAAAATTTTTGCCATGTTTCAGACAACAGATAGAAAAATGGCAGTGACAAATTTACTAAATTAAAGTAATTTAATAATAAATGTATGTGAAATATGCAAACTAGATTAGATTTACTTTATAATGGTCAGAAACTCATAGGATAGAAGTAATTTAAGTGTAAAATATGGTTAAAATGAGATTTTAGATAGTTTCAAATAATTTTTACTAAAAACATGAGATTCAGTCAATTAAGACAGTAAAAATTCACTGAAATATATTTGCTATCTGGTCAGTTTAAACTTATAAAATCATGTACAGATGTGAGAGTTGGACCATAAAGAAGGCTGTGTGTAGAACTGATGATCTTGAATTGTGGTGCTATAGAAGCCTCTGGGGTCCCCTGGACTACAAGGAGACCAAACCAGTCATTCCTAAAGGAAATCAATCCTGAATATTCATTGGAAGGACTTTGGCCACATAATGTGATTGAAGTGTGATTGAATAAGATTGAAGGCAAAAGGAGAAGAGGGCGGCAGAGGATGAGGTGGTTAGATAGCATCACCAATTCAGTGGACATGAACTTGAGCAAACTCGGACACTGATGGACGGGGAAGCTTGGCGTGTTGCAGTCCATGGGGTTGCAAAGTCAGACACAACTTAGTGACTGAGCAACAACAAATGTATATACAAAAATTCTGTTTACAGATTCCATTTAAGACATCTTCATAAAAGGAGTTTCTTGATTATGTGTGTCCACTGGAGTTCCTAATTCTAGTTCAGTTCAGTTCAGTCACTCAGTCGTGTCTGACTCTTTGAGACCCCATGAACCGCAGCAGCCAGGCCTCCCTGTCCATCAACAACTCCCAGAGTTCACCCAAACCCCATTGAGTCGGTGATGGCATCCAACCATCTTATCCTCTGTCGTCCCCTTCTCCTGCCCTCAGTCTTTTCCAGCATCAGGGTCTTTTCCAATGAGTCAGCTCTTCGCATAGGGTGGCCAAAGTCCTGGAGTTTCAGCTTCAGCGTCAGTCCTACCAGTGAACACCCAGGACTGGTCTCCTTTAGGACGGTATCACTAGCCGTTTTGGCGCTCGTTACTGACAGTGCCTTCCCACTGACCAGGCGATGTGTCAGTCGCACCTTATATAGTAAAAACTATTATCCCTATTTTACAGTTCAGGAATTCAGGCACAGTTGGTTTAGAAACATGTTAAATTTGTAGCTGGGAGTGGCACAACTGAGATTGGTGAGTTGATGTCCTTGCCTCTGTCTTATTGCCCAAACCTCCAGACCACTTATATTGTATTTCTCTTTAGTGGATCTTATCTTAGAGGACTTTATCTTCTAAACTGGTTTTTGTTTTTCATGAATGATGCTTTTCCCATTTGGGATTAAGCAGACATATACAAGAGTCAATCAGAGCCCTTGATGAACATGGTTTAGAGTACTGATGTAACATCATATGTTACATTCCAGAAGAGTTGGTATTTTTATAATTTTGTGCAGTATTTGTCAGGATAAGAATATAATTCTTCTTGGGCTTTTGAAACAATGGAGCTTGAGTAGCCTTATTACTTTAATGGTTCTCTGAAGGTTTATAAATTCCAGGCTAACAAAAAACAATGCCTTGGGCTAAAATTAATCAGTGTCACTTTTTGTGCTCTGAATTTGGAACCTAAGGAACATGACCTTTCATCCAGCTGCTCCAGTGCTGTTTAACAATCAGATAATTTCTTCATTCAGTAAATATTTCTGGGCTTGTCAGGTGCTAAGCCCTGAGCTAATACAGGGAGTATGATGATAAGCACCTCAGACCTCTGTGATCAGGATTCCTAAGGAGTAACATGGCTGACACAATAAACTGTGGAAAATTCTAAAAGAGATGGGAATACCAGACCACCTGGCCTGCCTCTTGAGAAACCTGTATGTAGGTCAGGAAGCAACAGTTAGAACTGGACATGGAACAACAGACTAGTTCCAAATAGGGAAAGGAGTACATCAAGGCTGTATATTGCCACCCTGCTTATTTAACTTATATGCAGAGTACATCATGAGAAACACTGGGCTGGAGGAAGCACAAGCTGGAATCAAGATTGCTGGGAGAAATATCAATAACCTCAGATATGCAGATGATACCACCCTTATGGCAGAAAGTGAAGAACTAAAGAGTCTCTTGAAAGTGAAAGAGAAGAGTGAAAAGTTGGCTTAAAGCTCAACATTCAGAAAACGAAGATCATGGCATCCAGTCCCATCACTTCATGGAAAATAGATGGGGAAACAATGGAAACAGTGGCTGACTTTATTTTTTGAGGCTCCAAAATCACTGCATATGGTGATTGCAGCCATGAAATCAAAAGACGCTTACTCCTTGGAAGGAAAGTTATGACCAACCTAGATAGCATCTTAAAAAGCAGAGACATCATTTTGTCAACAAAGGTTCGTCTAGTCAAGGCTATGGTTTTTCCAGTGGTCATGTATGGATGTGAGAGTTGGACTGTAAAGAGAGCTGAGCGCTGAAGAATTGATACTTTTGAACTATGGTGTTGGAGAAGACTCTTGAGAGTCCCTTGGACTGCAAGGAGATCCAACCAGTCTATCCTAAAGGAGATCAGTCCTGGGTGTTCATTGGAAGGACTGATGTTGAAGCTGAAACTCCAATACTTTGGCCCCCTGATGCAAAGAGCTGACTCATTTGAAAAGACTCTGATGCTGGGAAAGATTGAGGGCAGGAGGAGAAGGGGATGACAGAGGAGGAGATGGTTGGATGGCATCATGGACTCAATGAACATGGGTTGGGTGAACTCTGGGAGTTGGTGATGGACAGGGAGGCCTGGCATGCCACAGTTAATGGGATCACAAAGAGTCGGACCGGGCTGAGTGACTGAACTGAACTGAACTGAACATGGCTGAGAGTCTCAAGTCAAATGATGACACAAAAGATACAATTTCATACTGTCAGGCACTGTGAAGGGAAGGGCTCAGACAATAGACAATAGGGGTACTTGCCCTGGTCTTCCAGGACAGGAAATTCTTTCCTAAACTAGGGATGTATTTAGGATAAATTAACTGAGATTGTCGACTAATCCACGGTAGTGACAGTCAGGCTCAAGTCCTGAGACTGGAGGAAACATCGACATCTGAGGAAAGAAAGAGATCAGCATAGCTGAAATATAGAAAGCAAAGGGAAAATGGCATATAAAGAATGGGACAGATAGAAAGAGCCTTATTGGTTAGTTTAAAATTATTGGAACTTAGGCCAAAAGCAATGCTAACAGAGAAAATGGTTTTAAGTAAGGGAATAACTGAATAATATTTTAATTTTTATAAGACCATCATTTATTTATCTTTTAAAATATGGTTTTGTATCAAGTAGATAAAAGGAGAATTTGACCAAAATTGTAATGTGACCCAGTCATATTAATGCAAAGGAGACTATTTGTCAACAGAGATCATTCCTTGTCATGAATGGGTTAAAAAAAAAATCTTAATTTTTTTAACATTCCAGAAATGTGTGAGTAAATATATGCTTGCAGTTTTGCATAATTATAAGTTCATAGAAAGTATCACGAGTGAAGTTTAATTTAGGGACAATACCATCTATGTTTGGTGATGCACTTCTGCGTGGGATGTTTTTTGCATTTCCCATAATGAATTTCAGAACCTTGATTGGGATCTTGCTCTCATGACCTGTTTTCTAGTCATGTGAAGTCATCACTGAATTTTAACTCATCAGGAAAACATGTTGCACTCTTTAAAGGGGCAGAAGGGCAAGGACAGGCATGAATACATCATGATACAATCATTAGCTTCTTCTTTAAAGAAGTCCTTGTTTAATATTAAAAATGTATCAATGGAGTGAAACAAAAAGTAGTTACATTCATCTTTCACTTGATACTTTTATTCCCTTGTATTTAGCAGGAGAAGGGAAAACACAGTGTAAGTAAAAAAAAAAAAAGGAAAAAAAAAACCCACCTTATTCTGAAATATTTATGTGGGTCAAATTTGTGAAAACTGTCACCAGTAGCAAGGAATGCTAAATAGTGGGATAGTGCCAGTCTGATTAATTAATACATTATGAGGCTTAAGGATTTATTAACTTTCCATAGAAAAAGGAGGCTTAAAGAACCCATTAACTAGTGTATAATCCAGAAGGGTAAATGTACTAACACTATTTATAAAACTAAAATGGATTAAAGACCTAAATGTAAGGCCAGATACCATAAAATTCCTAGAGGAATTTATAATATATTCCAAGAGGAAAATATAATCAGAACACTCTTTGACATAAATCGCAGCAATATATTTTTTTAATCTATGTCCAAAGCATAGAAAATAAAGGCAAAATTAGCAAATGGAACCTAATTAACCTTAAAAGATTTCAAACAGCAAAAGAAACCCCTCACAAAATGAAAAGACAAATTGCTGAATGGGAGAAAATATTTGCAAATGATACTATGAATAAAGGATTAATATCCAGCATATATATAAACAACTCATAACTCAACATCAAAAAACCCAAACAATCTGATTAAAAAATAGGCAGAAGAATTTAATAGACATTTTTTTCCAAAAAGGAAATGCAGATGTTCAACAGGCACATGAAAAGTTGCTCAACATCAGTAATCATCAGGGAAATGCAAATCAAAAGCACAGTGAGACACCACCTTACACCCGTCAGAATGGCTGTCATCAAGGACACAAATAACAAATGTGGGTGAGGTTGTGGAGAAAAAGGAACCCTTGTGCACTGGCGGGAGTGTAAAGTGGTGCAGTCACTGTGGAAATTGGTATAGGGATTTCTCCAAAAACTTAGAACTACCTTATGGCACAGCAATTCCACTCCTGGGCATAGGTCAGGGGAAAAAAAACAAGCAAACAAAAAGCCTAATTTGAAAAGATACATGCACCTCAATGCTCATAGTAGCATTATTTACAATTGCCAAAATATGGAAGCAACCTAAGTGCTCAACAGCAAATGAATGGACAAAGAAAATGTGGTATGTGTGCATGCATGTGTGTTTGTGTGTGTATTATGTGAATGTATATATATATATATATATATATATATATATATATATAAACACACACATATACATACAATGGAATACTACTCAGCCATAAAAAAGTGAAAATGTGCCATTTTCAATAACATGGATGGACTTGGAGGCCATTATGCTAAGTGAAATAAGACAGAGAAAGACAAGTATCATATATCACTTATATGTGGAATCCCAAAGAAAGAAAACTAGTGAATTAAAATAAAAGAAGCAGACTCTCGGATACAGAGAACAAACTAGTAGCTACCAACAGGAAGAAGGAAGAGGAGAGGCATTATAGAGGTAGGGGAATAGAGGACAAACTTGTTAGCTATAAGGCAAGCTACAAAGAGAGATCGTACAACATGGCATATATAGCCAATGTTTTTATAGCTATAAATGGAGTATAACATTTACAAATTGTTAATCACTATATTGCACACTTGTAACTTATATAAAATTTATAGGAACTATACTTAAAAAAGAGAAATGTATACACAAAAAAGCCAGAAAACAAAAAATAAAAGAGATAAGGTGCATCAGTGGTCTCCAGGTGAAGACAGTTCCAGGTAAGTCTAGACCAATAGTTCTCAGCCCTGAGTGAACATCAGAATCATTCAAGGAAGTTTTAAAACACATGAGCAGAGGGCCTGTTGTTGGTCAATAAATCATCTCACCTAGACCTTGAGCAATAGTATATTAAGGTTACATTATGCTATACCTGGGCTTCCCTGGTGTCTCAAATGGTAAAGAATCCACTGCAATGCAAGACACCTGGGTGTGATCCCTGAGTCAGCAAGATCCCCTGGGAAAAGGAATGGCTACCTACTCTGGTATTCTTGCTTGGAGAATTCCATGGACATAGGAGCCTGGTAAGGTACAGTCCTTGGGGTTGCAAAGAGACTGTGTGGATCACAACAAACTGTGGAAAATTCTTAAAGAGATGGGAATATGTCTTTCTCAGAAGACACCTTACCTGTCTTCTGAGAAACCTAAATTCAGGTCAAGAAGCAACAGTTAGAACTGGACATGGAACAACAGTCTGGTCCCAAATTGGGAAAGGAGTATGTCAAAGCTGTATATTGTCACCCTGCTTATTTAACTTCTATGTGGAGTACATCTTGGGGAATGGTGGACTGGATGAATCACAAGCCGGAATCAAGATTGCTGGGGAAAATATCAATAACCTTAGATAGGCAGATGATACCACTCTAATGGCAGAAAGTTAAGAGGAACTGAAGAATCTCTTCATGAGAGTCAAAGAGCAGAGTGAAAAAGCTGTTATCAGAATGACATTATATGAGGATGAAACAATGGGTGCACACTGAAGACAAGGGTCTTTGTATATAGTAATGCATACAGTTAGTACACAGATCATTTCAAAACATCATGCATATTCTGATAATGGAAGTGCTAGATTTTATAAAAACCAGCATTAACCATATTAACCTAATCCAAACTTGAGGGTTTAAAATTTGAAAGGCTGAGTTTTTGAAACAAAGATTTTCAGGGTGAATATGAATTAACAAGATGGGTGGAAGAGGAAAAAACATCAAAAAGGGTCAGAAGCTAATGACAACATTTCGTACTTCAGAATTACAAGCACTTTGGAATGGCTCAGGTACAGAGCACAAATAAGGTGCTAGAAAAAGATACATTTAAAACAATAAACATGAGTCACATTAAGAAGTTTGAATTTTATTCTGATAACATTATAGAATTTTAAGTGATTATAATATAAAGTATTGCTATTATTTGAATACTATAAATGTTATTACTTTTCCTAGTAAAAAGCTGAAACTAGTATAAGAAATTTGAAAATAAAAATTCTTAGGAGGATTTATTTAAAATCAAAAAGTTCAAGAATTTTTAAATGATATTGTGTCATTTTACTTCAGCCCTATTTCTGCACTTTATGTAAGTCTATGTCTGTCTTTAAGGAAAACTGGTACTGCCTATATATGCTTCTAACTGTTGCTTCCTGACCTGCATACAAATTTCTCAAGAGGCAGATCAGGTGGTCTGGTATTCCCATCTCTTTCAGAATTTTCCACAGTTTATTGTGATCCACACAGTCAAAGGCTTTGGCATAGTCAATAAAGCAGAAATAGATGCTTTTCTGGAACTGTCTTGCTTTTTCCATGATCCAGCAGATGTTGACAATTTGATCTCTGGTTCCTCTGCCTTTTCTAAAACCAGCTTGAACATAAGGAAGTTCATGGTTCACATAATGCTGAAGCCTGGCTTGGAGAATTTTGAGCATTACTTTATTAGCGTGTGAGATGAGTGCAATCGTGCGGTAGTTTGAGCATTCTTTGGCATTGCCTTTCTTTGGGATGGGAATGAAAACTGACCTTTTCCAGTCCTGTGGCCACTGCTGAGTTTTCCAAATTTGCTGGCATATTGAGTGCAACACTTTCACGGCATCACCTTTCAGGATTTGGAATAGCTCCACTGGAATTCCATCACCTCCACTAGCTTTGTTGGTAGTGATGCTTTCTAAGGCCCACTTGACTTAACATTCCAGGATGTCTGGCTCTAGGTCAGTAATCACACCATCATGATTATCTGGGTTGTGAAGATCTTTTTTCTACAGTTCTTCTGTGTATTCTTGCCATCTCTCCTTAATATCTTCTGCTTCTGTTAGGTCCATACCATTTCTGTCTTTTATCGAGCCCATCTTTGCATGAAATGTTCCTTTGGTATCTCTGATTTTCTTAATGAGATCCCTAGTCTTTCCCATTCTGTTGTTTTCCTCTATTTCTTTGCACTGATCGCTGAAGAAGGCTTTCTTATCTCTTCTTGCTATTCTTTGGAACTCTGCATTCAGATGCTTATATCTTTCCTTTGAGCCTTTGCTTTTAGCTTCTTCTTTTCACAGCTATTTGTAAGGCCTCCCCAGACAGCCATTTGCTTTTTTGCATTTCTTTTCCATGGGGATGGTCTTGATCCCTATCTCCTGTACAATGTCACGAACCTCATTCCATAGTTCATCAGGCACTCTGTCTATCAGATCTAGGCCCTTAAATCTATTTCTCACTTCCACTGTAGAATCATAAGGGATTTGATTTAGGTCATACCTGAATGGTCTAGTGGTTTTCCCTACTTTCTTCAATTTAAGTCTGAATTTGGCAATAAGGAGTTCATGGTCTGAGCCACAGTCTGCTCCTGGTCTTGTTTTTGCTGACTGTATAGAGCTTCTCCATCTTTGTCTGCAAAGAATATAATCAATCTGATTTCAGTGTTGACCATCTATACATGTGATGTCCATGTATAGAGTCTTCTCTTGTGTTGTTGGAAGAGGGTGTTTGCTATGACCGGTGCATTTTCTTGGCAAAACTCTATTAGTCTTTGCCCTGCTTCATTCTGGATTCCAAGGCCAAATTTGCCTGTTACTCCAGGTGTTTCTTGACTTCCTACTTTTGCAATCCAGTCCCCTATAATGAAAAGGACATCTGTTTTGGGTGTTAGTTCTAAAAGGTCTTGTAGGTCTTCATAGAACCGTTCAACTTCATCTTCTTCAGCGTTACTGGTTGGGGCATAGACTTGGATTACTGTGGTATTGAATGGTTTGCCTTGGAAATGAACAGAGATCATTCTGTTGTTTTTGAGATTGCATCCAAGTACTGCATTTCGGACTCTTTTGTTGACCATGATGGCTACTCCATTTCTTCTGAGGGATTCCTGCCTGCAGTAGTAAGCAACAGTTAGAACTGGACATGGAACAACAGACTGGTTCCAAATAGGAAAAGGAGTACGTCAAGGCTGTATATTGTCACCCTGTTTATTTAACTTATATGCAGAGTACATCATGAGAAACACTGGACTGGAAGAAACACAAGCTGGAATCAAGATTGCCAGAAGAAATATCAATAACCTCAGATACGCAGATGACACCACCCTTTTGGCAGAAAGTGAAGAGGAACTAAAAAGCTTCTTGATGAAAGTGAAAGAGGAGAGTGAAAAAGTTGGCTTAAAGCTCAACATTCAGAAAACGAAGGTCATGGCATCCGGTCCCACCACTTCATGGGAAATAGATGGGGAAACAGTGGAAACAGTGTCAGACTTTATTTTTCTGGGCTCCAAAATCACTGCAGATGGTGACTGCAGCCATGAAATTAAAAGATGCTTACTCCTTGGAAGGAAAGTTATGACCAACCTAGATAGCATATTCAAAAGCAGAGACATTACTTTGCCAACAAAGGTTCGTCTAGTCAAGGCTATGGTTTTTCCTGTGGTCATGTATGGATGTGAGAGTTGGACTGTGAAGAAGGCTGAGCGCCGAAGAATTGATGCTTTTGAACTGTGGTGTTGGAGAAGACTCTTGAGAGTCCCTTGGACTGCAAGGAGATCCAACCAGTCCATTCTGAAGGAGATCAGCCCTGGGGTTTCTTTGGAAGGAATGATGCTACAGCTGAAACTCCAATACTTTGGCCACCTCATGCGAAGAGTTGACTCATTGGAAAAGACCCTGATGCTGGGAGGGATTGGGGACAGGAGGAGAAGGGGACGACAGAGGATGAGATGGCTGGATGGCATCGCTGACTCGATGGACGTGAGTCTGAGTGAACTCCGGGAGTTGGTGATGGACAGGGAGGCCTGCCATGCTGCAATTCATGGGGTCGCAAAGAGTCGGACACGACTGAGTGACTGATCTGATCTGATATATGCTTTTTGGGGCAAATTGTGCTTGACTGTGAAACTTTCAGTAATCACATCCTCCATGAAAGCATCCACATGGGAAAATGGAAGATAAGATCATCTAGTCTAATGGGATTATATCTTATCAATGAAAAGGAAAATGTTTTAAAAACAGAGGATTCAGATAGTAGAGTGAAAAGTTTAAGGCAGAAGTTATTTACTACAAAGGCTCCGCTGATCCTTTCTAGATTGTTTTGTCAAAGAAAGAGATGTTTGACACTCCCTTAAAGTCTATAAAGACCCCATGGATGGTAGCCTGTCAGGCTCCTCTGTCCATGGAATTCTCCAGGCAAAGAATACAGGAGTGAGTAGCTATTCCCTTCTTCAGAGAGTCTTCCTGACCCAGGGATCGAACTCAGGTCTCCTGCATTGCAGGCAGATTCTTTACCGTCTGAACTACCATAAAAGCCCCTAAAATGTATAGGTGGAAGCTACAATTTTTTGAAGACTTTAAGCATTTCAATTCTGGTCTTGTGAAATTTGACCTGAAATGTCCTTAGCGGTTTTAACAATTTGTTCCCCACATCACAAACTCACATTCTCAGAGGGATTAAAATATAATTAAACATTACCTTTCACATGCCACTTCACTGTTTACCAAATCCTTTAATCTGCATCGTCTTAACAAAATGTTGAAAGCTTGGCTTTTGACACGGTCACTTAATCACCATGTTTTCCTTCTTGTGTAGAACTTTACATGGTAAATAAGAGAAAAAATATGATCACTGAAATTCAAAAAGTCATCAACTAGTCAGACATTCTTACCCTATCCAAGTACTCATTTTGCAAAGTTACAGTTTATTTGATTTCTAACTACGTATATCCAAAAATGCATTGTAACATTTAATCATGAAGACAGCTTTTTCTCTCTTGCTCCATCTTTTGGTCTTCACACTGTTTATAGCATTATTTTAAATTCAAGAATTCAGAACAAATGCATTTTCTTACGGTTTCAAGACTAAAAGAAGCTATCATTCATATGTATATGTTAAGACAATGAGAGCAGTAAGTGAGACCTGTAGAATTATTTTTTAAAAATCAAGCAATAACTTATTTTGGTTTCATGTGAAAAAATTATGCAAGTAATGAAAGAAAGTTAATGCATTATATGTTGGCATTTTCTTAGTGAAATGGGAGTCTTTTTCTGATCAATTATTTGGAAATTGTAATAGAGAAACACATTGTTTAGAAAAATAATGGCATAAATAAAAGCAACAGCAAACAAGATCTTCATAAAAAAGGCGAGTAGAACCAGCAGCAAAGGAAAACTATAAAGACATTATGTTTGAGAATAACTCATTAAAGAAGTAGAAGTTGCTGATGCGTTACTTCAAAGGGAAATATGTTTAATATATTTGGAAGATGAAAGAATTTGCAGCAGAAGGAGTTAGCTATAGGCTGTATTTAAGTCTTACACACCCACCTTAATATTGGGTATAGAACTGTAATATCTTTTCCAAAACGCATATTTTTTTTCCTTTCAAATTATGATGACATTTTTTTCCATCAGATTATATAATTTCCTCTTTTAAGTATATTTTCAAGTAAACTTTATATTTTAGAACAGTCTTTGACTCACAGAAAAGTGATGTCAATACATATCACACTATTTACTGTAAAACTTTATATTTTAGAACAGTCTTTGACTCACAGAAAAGTGATGTCAATACATATCACACTATTTACTGTAAAACTTTATATTTTAGAACAGTCTTTGACTCACAGAAAAGTGATGTCAATACATATCACACTATTTACTGTATACCCTATATTATTTCTGATTGCTTGTTAACACCTTATGTTAATATGTTACATTTGTTTCTGGTTAATGCTATGGATTCATTATAATTAACTAAAGTCCACATTTCTTTCTGATTTCCTTAGTTTTTAACACATGTATTTTTTCTGTTCCAGAATCCCATCAAAGATGCCATATTACATTAGTTTTCAAGTTTCTTTAGACACCACTTGGCCATAACAATGGCTCATACTTTCCTTTTGGACAGTTTTGACACTTTTGAAGAATAGTGGTTGTATAGTATATAGAATGTCCCTAAATTGGTTTTTGTCTGACATTTCTCTTATGATCAGACTGGGCCTATGAATTTTGGGGAGAAAGACCACAGGTAAAATGTCATTTTCCTCATACCATGGCAAATGTCAGTATATGTACCTACTATCAACATGACTTGTCTTGATCACCTGGTGAAATAGGGTTTGTCAAGTTTCTTCATTGTAGAGCTATTCTTTGTTTCCTCTTTTGCATACTGTACACTTTGGAAAGAAGACACTATATACAAACTACACATAAGAAGTAAAAATTGTGCTCAATTTCTTTGAGAAAAGAGTAGCTACATAAATTATTTGGAATTTCTTTGCATTTAAATTTCTATTCTTTCTCATTTAAAAAAATATTCAATCATTTATTTATATCAGTCAGGACACATAAATATTTCTTTTTTTAACCTCTTTTTAAAAAATATAAATTTATTTATTTTAATTGGAGGCTAATTATTTTACAACATTGTAGTGGTTTTGGCATGGCACCCCACTCCAGTACTCTTGCCTGGAAAATCCCATGGATGGAGGAGCCTGGTAGGCTGCAGTCCATGGGGTTGCTAAGAGTCAGACAGGACTGAGCGACTTCACTTGGACTTTTCACTTTCATGCATTGGAGAAGGAAATGGCAACCCACTCCAGTGTTCTTGCCTGGAGAATCCCAGGGACGGGGGAGCCTGGTGGGCTGCCGTCTAGGGGTTGCACAGAGTCAGACATGACTGAAGCCACTTAGCAGCAGCAGCAGCAGCAGTAGTTTTGGCATACATTGACATGAATCTGCCATGGGTGTACATGTGTTCCTCATCATGAACACCCCCTCCCACCTCCTTCCCTGACCCATCCCTCTGGATCATCCCAGTGCACCAGCCCCGGCACCCAGTATCATGCATTGAACCTGGACTGGCAATCTATTTCACGTATGATAATATGCATGTTTCAATGCTATTCTCCCAAACCATCCACCCTCGCCCTTTCCCACAGAGTTCAAGACTGTTCTATACATCTGTGTCTCTTTTGCTGTCTCGCACAGGGTCATCATTACCATCTTTCTAAATTCCATATATATGCGTTCAGTTCAGTTCAATTCAGTTGCTCAGTCGTGTCCGACTCTTTGCGACCCCGTGAATCGCAGCACACCACGCCTCCCTGACCATCACCAACTCCCGGAGTTCACTCAGACACACGTCCATCAAGTCAGTGATGCCATCCAGCCATCTCATCCTCTGTCGTCCCCTTCTCCTCCGGCCCCCAGTACCTCCCAGCATCAGAGTCTTTGCCATAGTCAACTCTTTGCATGAGGTGGCCGAAGTATTGGAGTTTCAGCTTTAACATCATTTCTTCCAAAGAAATCCCAGGGCTGATCTCCTTCAGAATGGACTGGTTGGATCTCCTTGCAGTCCAAGGGACTCTCAAGAGTCTTCTCCAACACCACAGTTCAAAAGCATCAATTCTTCGGCGCTCAGCCTCCGTCACAGTCCAACTCTCACATCCATACATGACCACAGGAAAAACCATAGCCTTGACTAGATGGACCTTTGTTAGCAAAGTAATGTCTCTGCTTTTGAATGTGCTATCTAGGTTGGTCATAACTTTCTTTCCAAGGAGTAAGCGTCTTTTAATTTCATGGCTGCAGTCACCATCTGCAGTGATTTTGGAGCCCCCCAAAATAAAAGTCTGACACTGTTTCCACTGTTTCCCCATCTATTTGCTATAAAGTGATGGGACCGGATGCCATGACCTTCGTTTTCTGAATGTTGAGCTTTAAGCCAACTTTTTCACTCTCCACTTTCACTTTCATCAAGAGGCTTTGGAGTTCCTCTTCACTTTCTGCCATAAGGGTGGTGTCATCTGCATATCTGAGGTTATTGATATTTCTCCTGGCAATCTTGATTCCAGCTTATGCTTCTTCCAGTCCAGAGTTTCTCATGATGTACTCTGCAATAAGTTAAATAAGCAGGGTGACAATATACAGCCTTGATGTACTCCTTTTCCTATTTGGAACCAGTCTGTTTTTTCATGTCCAGTTCTAACTGTTGCTTCCTAACCTGCAACAGATTTCTCAAGAGGCAGGTCAGGTGGTTTGGTATTCCCATCTCTTTCAGAATTTTCCACAGTTTATTGTGATCCACACAGTCAAAGGCTTTGGCATATTCAATAAAGCAGAAATAGATGTTTTCTGAAACTCTCTTGCTTTTTCTATGATCCAGCAGATGTTGGAAATCTGATCTCTGGTTCCTCTGCCTTTGGATGTGACTGGTGATAGAAGCAAGGTCCGATGCTGTAAGAGCAATATTGTATAGGAACCTGGAATGTCAGGTCCATGAATCAAGGCAAATTGGAAGTGGTCAAAGAAGAGATGGCAAGAGTGAATGTCGACATTCTAGAAATCAGTGAACTAAAATGGACTGGAATGGGCAAATTTAACTCAGATGACCATTATATCTACTATTGCAGGCAGGAATACCTCAGAAGAAATGGAGTAGCCATCATGGTCAACAAAAGAGTCCAAAATGCAGTACTTGGATGCAATCTCAAAAACAACAGAATGATCTCTGTTCGTTTCCAAGGCAAACCATTCAATATTGCAATAATCCAAGTCTATGCCCCAACCAATAATGCTGAAGAAGCTGAAGTTGAATGGTTCTATAAAGACCTACAAGATCTTTTAGAACTAACACACAAAACAGATGTCCTTTTCATTATAGGGCACTGGAATGCAAAAATAAGAAGTCAAGAATACCTGGGGTAACAGGCAAATTTGGCCTTGGAATATGGAATGAAGCAGGGCAAAGACTAATAGAGTTTTGCCAAGAAAATGTACTGGTCATAGCAAACACCCTCTTCCAACAACACAGAGGACTCTACACACGGACATCACCAGATGGTCAACACCGAAATCAGATTGATTATATTCTTTGCAGCCAAAGATGGAGAAGCTCTATACAGTCAACAAAAGTAATACCAGGGGCTGACTGTGGCTCAGACCATGAACTCCTTATTGCCAAATTCAGACTTAAATTGAAGAAAGTAGGGAAAACCACTAGACCATTCAGGTATGACCTAAATCAAATCCCTTATGATTCTACAGTGGAAGTGAGAAATAGATTTAAGGGCCTAGATCTGATAGACAGAGTGCCTGATGAACTATGGAATGAGGTTCATGACATTGTACAGGAGACAGGGATCAAGACCATCCCCATGGAAAAGAAATGAAAAAAGCAAAATGGCTGTCTGGGGAGGCCTTACAAATAGCTGTGAAAAGAAGAGAAGCAAAAAGCAAAGGCGCAAAGGAAAGATATAAGCATCTGAATGCAGAGTTCCAAAGAATAGCAAGAAGATATAAGAAAGCCATCTTCAGCGATCAATGCAAAGAAATAGAGGAAAACAACAGAATGGGAAAGACTAGAGATCTCTTCAAGAAAATTAGAGATACCAAGGGAACATCTCATGCAAAGATGGGCTCATTAAAGGACAGAAATGGTATGGACCTAACAGAAGCAACAGATATTAAGAAGACGTGGCAAGAATACACAGAACTGTACAAAATAGATCTTCATGACCCAGATAATCACGATGGTGTGATCACTGGCCTAGAGCCAGACATCCTGGAATGTGAAGAGAAAGCATCACTACGAACAAAGCTAGTGGAGGTGATGGAATTCCAGTTGAGCTATTTCAAATCCTGAAAGATGATGTTGTGAAAGTGCTGCACTCAATATGCCAACAAATTTGGAAAACTCAGCAGTGGCCACAGGACTGGAAAAGGTCAGCTTTCATTCCAATCCCAAAGAAAGGCAATGCCAAAGAATGCTCAAACTACCACACAATATATGCATTAGTATACTGTATTGGTGTTTTTTCTTTCTGGCTTACTTCACTCTGTATAATAGGCTCCAGTTTCATCCACCTCATTAGAACTGATTCAAATGTATTCTTTTTAATGGCTGAGTAATATTCCATTGTGTATATGTACCACAGGTTTCTTATCCATTCATCTGCTGGTGGACATCTAGGTTGCTTCCATGTCCTGACTATTATAAACAGTGATGAGATCAACATTGGGGTACACGTGTCTTTTTCAGTTCTGGTTTCTTTGGTGTGTATGCCCAGCAGAGGGATTGCTGGGTCATATGGCAGTATATTTGCAATTTTTAAAGGAATCTCCACACTGTTCTCCATGGTGGCTGTACTACTTTGCATTCCAACCAACAGTGTAAGATGGTTCCCTTTTCTTCACACCCTATCCAGCATTTATTGCTTGTAGACTTTTGGATCGCAGCCATTCTGACTGGCGTGAAATGGTACCTCATTGTGGTTTTGATTTGCATTTCTCTGATAATGAGTGATGTTGAGCATCTTTTCATGTGTTTGTTAGCCATCTGTATGTCTTTTTTGGAGAAATGTCTGTTTAGGTCTTTGGCCCATTTTTTGATTGGATCATTTATTTATCTGGAGTTGAGCTGCAGGAGTTGCCTGCATATTTTTGAGATTAGTCCTTTGTCAGTTGCTTCATTTGCTGTTATGTTCTCCCATTCTGAAGGCTGTCTTTTCACCTTGCTTATAGTTTTTTTTTGTTGTTGTTGTGCAGAAGCTTTTTAATTTTAATTAGGTCCCATTTGTTTATTTTTGCTTTTATTTTCAATATTCTGGGTGGGTCATAGAAGATCCTGCTGTGATTTATGTCGGAGAGTGTTTTGCCTATGTTTTCCTCTAGGAGGTTTATAGTTTCTGGTCTTACATTTAGATCTTTAATCCATTTTAAGATTATTTTTATGTATGGTGTTAGAAAGTATTCTAGTTCCATTGTTTTACAAGTGGTTGACCAGTTTTCCCAGCACCACTTGTTAAAGAGATTATCTTTTCTCCATTGTATATTCTTGCCTCCTTTGTCAAAGATAAGGTGTCCATAGGTGCGTAGATTTATCTCTGGGCTTTCTATTTTGTTCCATTGATCTATATTTCTGTCTTTGTGCCAGTACCATACTGTCTTGATGACTGTGGCTTTGTAGTAGAGCCTGAAATCAGGCAGGTTGATTTCTCAAATTTCATTCTTCTTTCTCAAGATTGCTTTGGCTATTTGAAGTTTTTTGTATTTCCATACAAATTGTGAAATTATTTGTTCTAGTTCTGTGAAAAATACTGTTGGTAGCTTGATAGGGATTGCATTGAATCTACAGATTGCTTTGGGTAGTATACTCATTTTCACTATATTTATTCTTCCAATCTATGAACACGGTATGTTTCTCCACCTATTTGTGTCCTCCTTGATTTCTTTCACCAGTGTTTTATAGTTTCCTATATATGTCTTTTGTTTCATTAGATAGATATATTCCTAAGTATTTTATTCTTTCCGTTGCATTGGTGAATCGAATTGTTTCTTTAATTTCTCTTTCTGTTTTCTCATTGTGAGTGTATAGGAATGCAAGGGATTTCTGTGTGTTGATTTTATATCCTGCAACTTTACTATATTCATTGATTAGCTCTAGTAATTTTCTGGTAGAGTCTTTAGGGTTTTCTACATAGAGGATCATGTCATCTGCAAAGAGTGAGAGTTTTATTTTCTTTTCCAATCTGGATTCCTTTTATTTCTTTTTGTGCTCTGATTGCTGTGGCCAAAACTTCCAAAACTATGTTGAATAGTAGTGGTGAGAGTGGGCACTCTTGTCTTGTTCCTGACTTTAGGGGAAATGCTTTCAATTTTTCACCATTGAGGATAATGTTTGCTGTGGGTTTGTCTTACATAGCTTTTATTATGTTGAGGTATGTTTCTTCTATTCCTGCTTTCTGGAGGGTTTTTTTAAACCATAAATGGATGTTGAATTTTGTCAAAGGCTTTCTCTGCATCTATTGAGATAATCATGTGGTTTTTATTTTTCAATTTGTTAATGTGGTATATTACGTTGATTGATTTGTGGATATTGAAGAATCCTTGCATCTCTGGCATAAAGCCCACTTGGTCATGATGTATGCTCTTTTTAATATGTTGTTGGATTCTGTTTGCTAGAATTTTGTTAAAGATTTTTGCATCTATATTCATCAGTGATATTGGCTTGTAGTTTTCTTTTTATGGGGGGTATCTTTGTCTGGTTTTGGTATTATGGTAATGGTGGCCTCATAGAATGAGTTTGGAAGTTTACCTTCCTCTACAATTTTCTGGAAGAGTTTGAGTAGGATAGGTTTTATCTCTTCTCTAAATTTTTGGTAGAATTCAACTGTGAAGTCATCTGGTCCTGGGCTTTTGTTTGCTGGAATATTTCTGATTACAATTTCAATTTCCATGCTTGTGATGGGTCTGTTAAGATTTTCCATTTCTTCCTGGTTCATTTTTGGAAAATTGTACTTTTCTAAGAATTTGTCCATTTCTTCCACATTGTCCATTTTATTGGCATATAGTTGCTGATAGTAGTCTCTTATGATCCTTTGTATTTCTGTGTTGTCTGTTGTGATCTCTCCTTTTTCATTTCTAATTTTGTTGATTTGACTTTTCTCCCTTTGTTTCTTGATGAGTCTGGCTAATGGTTTGTCAATTTTATTTATCTTCTCAAAGAACCAGCTTTTGGCTTTGTTGATTTTTGCTATGGTCTCTCTCTCTCTTTTTTTTTTTTTTGTATTTACTTCTGCCCTAATTTTTAAGATTTCTTTCCTTCTACTAACTCTCACTTCAGTTCAGTTCAGTTGCTCAGTCAAGTCCAACTCTTTATGACCCCATGAACTGCAGCATGCCAGGCCTCTCTGTCCATTACCAACTCCCAGAGTCCACCCAACCCATGTCCATCACGTCGATGACGTCATCCAACCATCTCATCCTCTATTGTCCCCTTCTCCTCCTGCCCTCAATCTTCCCCAGCATCAGGGTCTTTTCCAAGGAGTCAGCTCTTCACATCAGGTGGCCAAAGGATTGGACTTAAAGCTTCAGCATCAGTCCTTCCAATGAATATTCAGGACTGATCTCCTTTAGGATGGACTGGTTGGAACTCCTTGCAGTCCAAGGGACTTTCAAGAGTCTTCTCCAGCACCACAGTTCAAAAGCATCAACTCTTTGGCACTCAGCTTTATTTACAGGCCAACTCTCACATCCATACAGGACTATTGGAAAAACCATAGACTTAACTAGATGGACCTTTGTTGGCAAAGCAATGTCTCTGCTTTTTAGTATTCTATCTATGTTGGTCATGACTTTTCTTCCAAGGAATAAGCATCTTTTAATTTCATGGTTGAGATCACAATCTGCAGTGATTTTAGAGCTCAAGAAAATAAAGTCTGCACTGTTTCCAATGTTTCCCCATCTATTTCCTATGAAGTGATGGGACCAGATGCCATGATCTTTGTTTTCTGAATGTTGAGCTCTAAGCCAACTTATTCATTCTCCTCTTTCAGTTTCATCAGGAGGCTCTTTGGTTTTTCTTTGCTTTCTGCAATAAGGGTGGTGTCATCTGCATATCTGAGGTTATTGATATTTCTCCCGGCAATCTTGATCCCAGCTTATGCTTCATTCATCACAGCCTTTCTCAGGATTCACTCTGCATAAAAGTTAAATGAGCAGGGTGACAATATAGAAACTTGATGTACTCCTTTTCCTATATGGAAGCAATCTGTTGTTTCATGTCAAGTTGTAACTGTTGCTTCCTGACCTGCCTACAGATTTCTCAAGAGGTAGGTCACGTGCTCTTTAAGAATTTTACAATTTATGGTGATCCACACACTCAAAGGTTTTGGCATAGTCAATAAAGCAAAAATAGATGTTTTTCAGGAACTCTCTTGCTTTTCTGATGATCCAACAGATGTTGGCAATTTGATTTCAGGTTCCTCTGCCTTTTCTAAAACCAACTTCAACATCTGGAAGTTCATGGTTCACATATTGTTGAAGCCTGGCTTGGAGAATTTTGAGCATTACTTTACTAGCGTGTGAGATGAGTGCAATTGTGCGGTGGTTTGAGCATTCTTTGGCATTGCCTTTCTTTGGGATTGGAATGCAAACTGACCTTTTCCAGTCCTGTGGCCACTGCTGAGTTTTCCAAATTTGCTGGCATATTGAGTGCAGCACTTTCACAGCATCATCTTTCAGGATTTGAAATAGCTCAACTGGAATTCCATCACCTCCACTAGCTTTGTTGGTAGTGATGCTTTCTAAGGCCCACTTGACTTCACATTCCAGGATGTCTGGCTCTAGGTGAGGGATCACACCATCGTGATTATCTGGGTCATGAAGATCTTTTTGTGCAGTTCTTCTGTGTATTCTTGCCACCTCTTCTTCATATTTCTGCTTCTGTTAGGTCAATACCATTTCTGTCCCCTATTGAGCCCGTCTTTGCATGAAATATTTCCTTGGTATCTCTAATTTTGTTGAAGAGATTTCTAATCTTTCCCATTCTAGTTTCCCTCTATTTCTTTCCACTGGTCACCGAGGAAAGTGTTCTTATCTCTCCTTGCTATTCTTTGTAACTCTGCATTCAAATAGGTATATTTTTCCTTTTCTCCTTTTTTTCTCTTCTTTTCACAGCTATTTGTAAGACCTCCTTAGACAGTCATTTTGTTTTTTTGCATTTTTATCTCTTGGGGATGGTCTTGATCCCTGTCTCATGTACAATGTCTTGAATCTCACGAACTTGACATGGACCAACAGACTGGTTCTAGATAGGAAAAGGAGTACATCAAAGCTGTATATTGTCACCCTGTTTATTTAACTTATATGCAGTGTACATCTTGAGAAATTCTGGGCTGGCTGAAGCACACTCTGGAATCAAGATTGCTGGGAGAAATATCAATAACCTCAGATATGCAGATGACACCACCCTTATGGCAGAAAGCGAAGAAGAACTTAAGAGCCTCTTGATGAAAGTGAAAGAGGAGCATGAAAAAGTTGGCTTGAAACTCAACATTCAAAAAAACTATTATCATGGCATCTGGTCCCATCACTTCATGGCAAATTGATGGGGAAACATTGGAAACAGTGGCAGACTTAATTTTCTTGGGCTCATAATCACTGCACATGTTGACTGCAGACAAGACGCTGGCTCCTTGGAAGAAAAGTTATAACCAACCTAGATAACATATTAAAAAGCACAGACATTACTTTGCCAGCAAAGGTCTGTCTTGTCAAAGCTATGGTTTTTCCAGTAGTCATGTATGGATTTGAAAGTTGGACCATAAAGAAAGCTGAGCACTATAGAATTGATACTTTTGAACTGAAGGAGATCCAACCAGTCTATCCTAAAGGAATCAGTCCTGAATATTCATTGGAAGGACTGATGCTGAAGCTGAAACTCCAGTACTTTGGCCACCTGATGCGAAGAACTGACTCATCTGAAAAGACCTTGATTCTGGGAAAGGTTGAAGGCAGGGGGAGAAGGGGACGACAGAGGATGAGATGGTTGGATGGCATCACCTACTCAATGGACATGAGGTTGAGTAAACTCTGAGAGTTTGCAATGGACAGGGAGGCCTGGCATGCTACAGTCCATGGAGCTGCAAAGAGTCGGACATGACTGAGCGACTGAACTGAACTGAACTGATCCTTTACTAGATAGGAGTTTTCCTTTTGTCACTATTATTTTTTCTTCCAGAATGCCTATTCATCCTCATTTCTGTCATATAAGAATTAATTTCAAAAATCAACCAATGTGGTCTTGAATTAAATGTGAAGACAAGGTAAAATTCTGTGTCTGAGATAGTTGAACACCTAGTGGGTCTCTGGACAATGAAACACCTTCACAATTTTGGGTATTCAAAGAAGAGGGTAATGTTTTGTTTTCAAGCCGTACCAAAATATATCATGAATTCTAAAAGAGGGCATGGTCAGAACCTACATGTTGACCACTACTAGGCATAAATGGAGTTACTTATGCAATAAATTTTATCTAATAGAACATCTTGCATTATTTAATTTGTAATGTCTCTTGATGATTTTACCTCTCCCTCATAAAAAAGAATGGCTTGGAAATTAAACATTTGTCATAAACAAATATTTCCTGAGACAAAGAGACTTGAATACTATTACTCATAAAGTTTAATGAACATTTATACAACTTCAGCAGCGACATTAGAGTTAATACTCTCCTTTACTTGAATATTGAAGTAACTGACCCTTTAAACAGTAAGTTGGACACCTTATTGCAATTAGTCATCTAGTTTAAACAAGTACAAGTCTTCCATAAGATAATTATTTATAACAGGAACTGATGAGCTGGGATATCAGACTTTGCCAGTATTAATTGTGCTCATTGACTCTATTTTTGTCTAATAAGTGAAGGAGAACATTTCAGATCAACATAGAGTGAGCTCAACAGACCAGATTACGTATGAGTTCCCCTTTTCAGATGAACAATTTGCAATTTGGGGGAAAAAAGAATTAAAGATCCAGTCATATTCTTTAATATTAAATGCATCTCCCAAGAACCATGAAAGAAAGTATTATAATAATTTCACCCTAAGATTTCCTTTTAAGTAGAGTTCAATTAAGCAAATATTTGATATGTGTTATTTTCAGGTGGGAGGAGCAAGTAAGAACATGAGAGAGAGAGATAGACGGAATCACTCAGTATAATGCAAGGAGAACAGTCCCAGAGGAGAAAACTTAATAACTATGTTTTCGTTGTTCCAGGAATGGTAGTGAGTCAGATGTAAAATGTACATTTGGATTAGAAATTTCATTTAAGGTGGGTCTTGATGGAGTTGAATAAAATTAACCTTTTAAATCTTTATAGTGCTTATCATAGGTCAGGTGTTATTTTATGTGCTTTATGCAAGTGTATAGTCTTTTAATGCTTATGAGGTTGTTCTTATTGGAGATCTTGTTTGGAGGTTCTAACAAGGGAGTACAGCTCCTGGTGTGCATTTGACCATGTGATCATCCTCCTATATCAGGAAGGTTGTCCTTTTCCACCGAGTAGGTGGTACAGGTACACCTACTGTACCTGTGCATAGGTACAGGGAGGATGCACATGGAGTTGTGAAGACCCCTGCCTTGCCAGTTATGTCAAACCAAACTTGGCAATCAGTGGGCTGACTTATGTTGCAGCCAGAGCTCCCTTTTATCTGAGGTTGGTCTTACTAGAATTGTCAACATACAAATGAAGAAATTAAGCTAACAAGAGATTAAGAAATTTGCCCCAAGGACATATAGCTTATAACTGCTAGCCATGCAGACTGGATCCAACATCAGTGCCTTTCATTCTATATCCCATTTTCTGATTGTCTGCTCTGCCTTTAGCTCTACTAAAGGGTAGTTCTTACTGGTTGTATTCCTTAGTCATAAAACCCTACTTCCTTGCCATGATCTCAGAAAACAAATATTTTATGCAAATACTATTCAGTATTCTGTGAAAATAATCAAGCTGAGCCAGTGAGCTTGAATTAAGAAATACAGTGAGACTAGGCCATGGGTGGTGGAGACTGAAGCACAAATGTCATGATTCAGAGAAGAATCTGAAGGGGTCATGATGGTCATGATCACGACATTTAAATCGGCTTATTTTAATGGAAATGGTCTCATTTAAAATGGGAATCTGATTGGTAGAGAAATGGTTTAGAGATGACAATAGATGCATGGAGAGAGAAAGACATCACGAGAGTTAGACTAGATCATCCCATTCCAGGTAATATATATCCTTATAATAAGTGAGAGAAAAATTGAGAGTGTATCTATTTTTGTTTGAATATTATCAAGGATTGTGTCACTGGGGAGTGATTGAGAGTTTTCAAATAGAAGGATGAAATAATCAGGTGATGCAGTATCATAGGCCAGACAGAAGGGGATATAATAAATTAAAATTGGGAAGACTAAGAACAAGATATTCATTGCAGAAGATGATGGCTATAGTTGAGGTAAAAGAGTAATATCATTAAGAATGGCTCAGAAAATTATTATAAAGTTAGCATTGGCTTCTTTCATATGCAAATTAATTAAATAATTTGCACCTTTGTTCCTTATTTTTTTGCCAACATTCATTGACTCCTATATGCATTTCTGGAAACACTAAAGTGAAAAACCTACTCCTTTTCCTCAGTGAGCTCATTGACTAGTTAAGATATATAGACCATTCTCAAACAACACATGATCTGGGACAGCATATTCAAACTAAGAAAATCAGGGAAAGTTTTTGAAAGAAATGACATTGAACAGGAGGCTGGAGATAAGGAAGGAAATGTCTAAGATTTTGAAATTTGATGACTACAAGGACAATGCTGATAATAAGAAGTAGAAAGACAACAGGAGACTGATTTATCAAGAACTACTTTCTGGGAATCAATGTGAAAACTGGTTGAGAGGAGGGAGATAAGTGACCTAGACCAGGAATAATATATCCTTAATTTGTCTTCTATTGCCCTATGAAACACCTGAGAAAATTGTACCATAGATTTGGTGGTCTAATTAACAAACTTATGAGATCAAAATAACTTTCAAAGCCCTGTTAGCTGGAAGAATCACATGAAAAATACTCTGGCCCCATTAAAGGTAGCTCTAATTTCTGCAAGGCAAGGAGACTGCGTTTGATCCCTGGGTCAGGAAGATCTCCTGGAGAAGGGAATAGCTACCCACTTCAAGTGTTCTTGGGGCTTCCTGGTGGCTCAGCGTAAAGAATCTCCCTGCAACGTGGGAGACACAGGTTTGATCTCTGGGTCAGGAAGATCCCCTGGAGAAGTAAACGGCTACCCATTCCAGTATTCTTTCCTGGAGAATTCCATGGACAGAGGAGCCTGGCAGTCTACAGTCCATGGGGTCACAAAGAATCAGACATGACTGAATGATTAATACTAAGTTCAAGAAAGTAAATGACATATTGTCCTCAAATCCATTAATCCTATCCTCTAATGACAAAAGTCAATTTAGTGGACAGAAAACAGGCAAATCACCATAAGGACTAGAACAAAATGTCAGATAATTTTGTCCAAAACCAAGAGCCTCTCATGCTAGCTCTTCTTAGTCAAGGGTGCCTCCAAGGTGGAGTCACAGCTCTGCCTGTCTCATCTCACCATTTAAGTGGAAGAGAGAGCCCAAAGGGAGTCAAAATGGGGACCAATGAGAAATACAATGTGATGTTCTTAGTCCCTGGAGACAAGACTAGCCTTAAATGGATAAGAACCAAAAAGACTGATAGAGACGAAAACTTATCTCAGAGGAAAGTAACACTGGGCACTGTTGCTTCTCCCTTTGGAGAAGGGAGTCCCATCTCCCTTTGGCCTTTCCTGCCTCTCAGAAATGCCTTACATTTCTGGCATTAAAGGATGACATACATCTCAAAAATAATAATGTCAAGGGAGTGTGCAATTTCCTCGGTTCTGTCTCACTGCAGAAAAAATTTGAAATGGTGGACTAGTGTTACAGCTCAGTTAAGCCCAGTTTTGTTTGGCAGACAAAGGAAAATACATCCTTGAGGTGTGAGGGCTGGCTGACCCAAAAGAAGAGAGAGGTTCAATCTCAGCTCCTCTTTTTATATGGGTTTTCTCCTCCCCCTGAGCCTGCCCTATGTAAACTGAGCTAACCAGGAGGGCTGTTGGTTTCACCTGAGGTTCTCAATCCTGTCCTCGGATTTTCTTTTGTTCCATTTGTGTGCTTTTCCTTTCTTTGTCTTTTAGCCACTGCCATTTTGGACTCCTTTTTCCTATTCTAACTACCTAACAATAATTTTGTAATAACTTTGGAAAATGTTACATGCCTCTTCAAGATCCCCATGCACATGAACACAGTTCAGTTCAGTCGCTCAGTTGTGTCTGACTCCTTGCGACCCCATGAACTGCAAAACCAGGCCTGCCTGTCCATCACCAACTCCTGGAGTCCACCTAAACCTATGTCCATTGAGTCGGTGATGCCATCTAACCATCTCATCCTCTGTCATCCCCTTCTCCTCCTGCCCTCAATCTTTCCCAGCATCAGGGTCTTTTCCAATGAGTCCGCTCTTTGCATGAGGTGGCCAAAGTATTGGAGTTTCAGCTTCAAATCAGTCCTTCCAATGAATACCCAGGACTGATCTCCTTTAGGATGGACTGGTTGGAACTTCTTGCAGTCCAAGGGATTGTCAAGAGTCTTCTCCAACACCACAGTTCAAAAGCATCAATTCTTTGGCGCTCAATTTCTTTATATTCCAACTCTCACAACCATACATGAGTACTGGAAAAACCATAGCCTTGACTAGTCGGACCTTTGTTGACAAAGTGACGTCTCTGCTTTTTAATATGCTATCTAGGTTGGTCATAACTTTCCTTCCAAGGAGTAAGCGTCTTTGAATTTCATGGCTGCAGTCACCATCTGCAGTGATTTTGGAGACCCCCCCCCCCCAAAAAAAGTCAGTCCACTGTTTCCCCATCTATTTGCCATGAAGTGATGGGACTGGAGGCCATAGTCTTAGTTTTCTGAATGTTGAGCTTTAAGCCTACCTCTTCACTCTCCTCTTTCACTTTCATCAAGAGGCCCTTTAGTTCTTCTTCACTTTCTGCCATAAGGGTGGTGTCATCTGCATATCTAAGGTTATTGATATTTTTCCCGGCAATCTTGATTCCAGCTTGTGCTTTATCCAGCCCAGCTTTTCTCATGATGTACTCTGCATATAAGTTAAATAAAGAGGGTGACAATATACAGTTTTTACGCACTCCTTTTCCGATTTGGAACTAGTCTGTTTTTCCATGTCCAGTTCTAAATGTTGCTGCCTGGCCTGGAGAATTTTGAGCATTACTTTACTAGCATGTGAGATGAGTGCAACTGTGCGGTAGTTTGAGCATTCTTTGGCACTGTCTTTCTTTGGGATTGGAATGAAAACTGACCTTTTCCAGTCCTGTGGCCACTGCTGAGTTTTCCAAATTTGCTGACATATTGAGTGCAGCACTTTCACAGCATCATCTTTCAGGATTTGAAATAGCTCAACTGGAAATCCATCATCTCCACTAGCTCTGTTCATAGTGATATTTCCTAAGGTCCACTTGACTTCACATTCCAGGGTGTCTGGCTCTAGGTCAGTGATCACACCATCATGATTATCTGAGTCATGAAGATCTTTTTTTGTACAGTTCTTCTGTGTATTCTTGCCACCTCTTCTTAATATCTTCTGCTTCTGTTAGGTCCCTACCATTTATGTCATTTATTGAGCCCATCTTTGCATGAAATATTCCCTTGGTATTTCTAATTTTCTTGAGGTGATCTCTAGTCTTTCCCATTCTATTGTTTTCCTCTATTTCTTTGCACTGATCACGAGGAAGGCTTTTTTTTTTTTTTTTTTTTTTATCTTTCCTTGCTATTCTTTGGAATAGTACATTAACACAGGAAAACACTAAAAAGTCCATAGTAAAGAAACTGATTAAATTACTTTTCAAACTTATTTGATAACCTTATTTATGCAATATATAAACATGTTGCAGACAACACCTTGGGAAATATTGTAGTAAAGGCAAACACTATGGATGTTTTCCAGCCTCTTCCCTATTGAAAGTAACACATATTTTTAATCTTCCAAAGGTAACATGAGTTTTCCCCAGTACATATTTCATGCTCAATAACTTTGAGGTGAATGAGTTATTGTTTTCTCTATGATAGACATTTGTTGTTCTTCTTTCTTCTTTTTTTCTTTTTTTTGCGGTTTTTTCAGTAGAAAATTTATTAGTTCTCTTTTGCTGCTACAACAAATCGATTCTCTCACAGTTCTATAGGATGCATCCAAAAGGTGGCCTGCTGGGCCATTTGTGGACAGTTCCTTTCTGCATGCTCAAGGAGAGATCTGCTTCCTTGTTTTTCCCAGTTTCAGAGGTCACCTGCCTTCTCTTAGCTCACTTCTATTGTCCAGAGTCAACAGCAACTGGGTGCGACCTAGAGGATCTGCAGGTGAGAACTCACATGTGCTGGGTATTTCTTGCAGTGCTATGTTACTCGTTCAGAGTAGGTAATCGTATGATATCCCCCAAATTATACTGCATAAGTAGCTACTCATTATACCTGTCTTTGTTTTTCAAATAGATTTGATTTTTATTATCTAAAAGTTTAATTTTTGACGCGTAGTTAATTTACAACATTGTACTAATTACTGCTCTACAGCAAAGTGATTCAGTGATGTGTATCTATATATTCCTTTTAATATATTATTTCCCATTATGGTTTATCATAGGATATTGAATATAGTTCTCTGTACTACACAGTATTCCTTATATTTTAAAATAAACTTAAATCTCATAATTTAAGAGGTCCCCAGTGTTCCCAGGGCCAAGATGACAAGTAAAGCCATTATCTTGGAACTTGACTACTTCATTCATAATTTTAATAGGGACAATGATAGTTTGGTTTATTTAGGATATTTAACGTAGGCTAATTCTTTTAAATTTAGGAGTTATCTCTCATTGATTCCTTTCCTAATCCCCAGATTTTAATCTATCAGAAAATACTTCCTTCTCTAGACAATTAAATTTGAAATCCATTGATAAACTTTCACCTTGTTGACACTACCCCAGCTCCAGCCATAATCATCTGTCTCCTAGACTCCAGGATTATCTTTTAGATTGGTCTCTTCTATCACAAATTCTTCTCTACAAAATAGCCGAATGACATTTTAAAAATATAAATGGAATTATATTCCTTCCTTGCTTCAAGTGCTTAAAATAGCTTCCTCTTGCTGTCTGAGTGAAATCCAAATTATTTTGGTTTATGAGTTCCTGTATAGTTTGCTCCTGGCTTCCTAAGCTCTAATGAAGCAGACTCTTTTGGAGATAGAGCCTGGTGTTTTATTTTGAATAAGATTCTGATGGTTAGTCATGACTGAGAATTCTTCCCTTCTTCAGTGTTGCTGTTCCTCTGCCTCCTTCACTTTTCCCTTTCTCAGCAAAGTTCTAGTGCCCAAAAGGCTTTGTTACCTGTTAGTAGAGAGACGGCAGTTTGGCCAATAGAACACATCATGTTCTCCTTAGAGGTTCTAGTCTCTGCTGTGTCTTTTCACTTCAGACCCAGAGCCTCCCCTGAGGCTACTCTGGGTCTTCCTGCTGCTTCTGTCTTTGCTTAGCTGTTTTGCTTCTGCTCTCAGAGCTGCTGCTGTCAAATAGTCCATGCTGCCAGAGTACCTGCCAAAGCACTTCAAAATGTTACTCATTTCCAGAATTGGGAGATACATTTTGATCTTGATAGAAAGAAAATCTTGTCCGAGTTAACATTCCCAAATTTGGAAATTAAGCATCATAGGACAACAAAGTCATCACCTTTCAGCTGCATGCTGTGATCCATTATTACAGAAATTATGGGTTATTTGATGATGATAATGGCCTTAGCCTTGAAATATTCTCATCTGAAGAGTTTTAGTAATACCCCATCCTCCCAAACATATACACAAACATACTTGCACTCACCACTACATGTGTCTTTGCTTGAGTATACTCTTTAACACCAAAAAAGGAATAAAGGTAGTTTTACTTTTAAGTACAGGTGACAGTCATTGTTTTAAGTAATAATATAGAATCTAGTTTTTGGAAATGATTGATAGTGAAGCATGCATTTTGGAGGTAATGTAGAGAGTCAAGAAGAAAGTGTAAAGAAAGTACATTTTACTGTAACTGTGGTGTTAAACTCCTCAAACAAAACCACATTCAAATGGGTAATGTGAAAACAAGAAACAAATAAAGTGTCACTGGTGGTAGGTCACTCCAGGGAAAATTCTAGAGCTAGCTAATAATCAGCTGCTTCTGTTTCACTGATAGTATGCCTGGGTATAACTGACAAAAAGACACAGAGTATGTGTCCCAGACTGTTAGAGGTGGTAAAAAGAAATGGACAGTGGATTTTACAAATGGAAGTACTCCAAAAAATTGAAATAAAAATGGTTTAATTTCAAGATCAGGGTTATCTGAAATAAAAATTTTGAAGAAAATGATAATGTCAGAACTTTAAGGCATTGTCATGTTCTTTATTGAACAGATTGTATAAGTTTTCTACCTATATCTTTGATTAAGATAATCATGTCCAGAATCTATAGTTTTGTTTTATGAGTACTAAACATGACTAAATTTTAATGTTTGAATTTATATCCTCTAAAAACTATATGGGGACCATCTTTTTAAAGGTCATCCTTTGAATTTTTAAAGGTCTAAAGTGTTTAATACAGCTTTAGGGTTTTCTCCACATGTGTCATCTAAATCTTGCCTGAACATCCATTTGAAATTTCCCTGAACATGTATTTGTCATTTTCACATACATATCCATGACACCAATTTGATTAATGATCTCTTTCTTACTTTTACAGTTTAGTGGACAAAATAAGATGTTGACAAGCCTCCTGAGGTTGGAAAGAGCCATGCTAATTACATTCTTTAAGGCTAATAGAACTTTTGATATTCTCAATGTCTGGCATTTTTAATGCTTAATTCTTCAAATTTTTTTCAAAAATAATGATGATGGTGAAATAATGATAATTACTACAGTTGTTTTGTTGATCCAGACTCTGACATTACATCTATTTATTACTAGTCTCATAGAGGGAATGTGGTCTGAGATTTTTTATCAAGTGAGCAGGGTCATTATTTGAGAATCCAAATAATATGAGTTAGATTATCTATTTTTCTCACTGCTAATTTTGTTAAGAACTCATATTCACTTTTACAGTTTTTAACAATAATCCTGACTATAATAAAGTCTTAAAGAGCTTTATATTTAAATAGAGTTTTAGTAGTATATTAGCTATCCTCCACAGACATCTTATGAGGTCAGTATAATTATTTCACATTTTATGACAAGCCTATTAGAAAATGCTCATCTTCCTACTAAAGTAACATTGTTATTTTAGTATTCATTTCTAAAGTAATAGCAGAGGCCGTGCTCAATGTTGTGTCCTAAGGCATACTGCACTTAATGTCTTATTACCTGATAC
The DNA here is from genome assembly GCF_032452875.1 of Bos javanicus. Classification (NCBI taxonomy): domain Eukaryota; kingdom Metazoa; phylum Chordata; class Mammalia; order Artiodactyla; family Bovidae; genus Bos; species Bos javanicus. The sequence continues at coordinate 8,356,220 of NC_083869.1, forward strand.
TTTTTTCATTTAATTTCTATAATAATGCAAATGGAAAACAATAAAGACCAAGAGGCAGATCAATGATTTTCAAGATTAAGTATGAGTCCATAAAGGAAATAGGAAAGAAAGACTGTGAAAATATGATCAATCTTGATAATTATAGATAGATATCATTCACATGAAGCTAAGCTATTTAACTCATTTTATGTTGTCTCAAAATACACGGAAAACTAATTATTTTAAAAGTCTGTATCACATAAAGTGGTATAAAATAATTTATCATGCAACAAAAGCTTTTATAAGATGTCTTTCAAAATAGTATTAATTTTTAAAATTTTTAAAATTAATACTATTTTGAAAGACATCTTATAAAAGCTTTTGTTGCATGATAAATTTTCAAATGTATTCAGCCCTTGCCCTTTACATGCAATTGTCTAACTTGGGCAGGGACTAGCTCTTTGGCCTCCCATTTTTGTTCTTTCAAATGTTACCAACCAAAAAATATGTACAAAATGTATATTAGATAGACATATACATTAGATATACATTACGTATACTTTTCTCACTATGTTCAAGAAATCCTTATTTTTACATATATACATTCCTCCTAGATTTCAAGAAATATCTATTTTTACTTTCTGTTAGTTTAGTTCAATTGCCCAGTCATGTCCAACGCTTTGAGACACTATGAACTGCAGCATACCAGTCTTCCACACCATAAACAACTCCCGGAGCTTGCTTAAACTCATGTCCATTGAGTTGGTGATGCCAACCAACCAACTCATCCTCTGTCATCCCCTTCTCCTCCTGCCTTCAATCTTTCCCAGCATCAGGGTCTTTTCAAATGAGTCAGTTCTTTGCGTCAGGTGATCAAATTATTGGAGCTTCAGCTTCACTATCAGGATGAATAATCAGGATTGATTTCTTTTAGGATTGACTGGTTTGATCCCCTTGCAGTCCAAGGGACTCTCAAGACTCTTCTCCAACCACACAGTGCAAAAGGATCGATTCTTCAGTTTTTAACTTTCTTTATGGTCCAACTTTCACATTCATACATGACTACTGGAAAAACCATAGTTTTGAGTAGAAAGAACTTTGTCAACAAAGTAATGTCTCCTTTTTAATATGCTGTCTACATTTGCCCGCATTTTGTCACATGGTCCACTGGAGAAGGGAATGGCAAACCACTCCAGTATTCTTGCCTTGAGAACCCCATGAACAGTATGAAAAGAGAAAAACATAGCACACTGAAAGATGAACTCTCCAGGTCTGTAGGTGCTCAGTGTGCTTCTGGAGAACAGTGGAGAAATAACTCCAGAAAGAATGAAGAGACGGAGCCAAAGCAAAAGCAACATCCAGCTGTGGATGTGACTGGTGATGGAAGTAAAGTCCAATGCTGCAAAGAGCAATATTGCATAGGAACATGGAATGTTAGGTCCATGAATCAAGCCAAATTGGATGTTCAAACAGGAGATGGCAATAGTGAATGCTGACATTTTAGGAATCAGTGAACTAAAATGGACTGGAATGGGTGAATTTAACTCAGATGACCATTATATCTACTACTGTGGGCAAGAATCCCTTAGAGGAAATGGAGTAGCCATCATGGTCAACAAAAGATTCTGAAATGCAGTACTTGGATGCAACCTCAAAAATGACAGAATGATCTCTGTTCATTTCCAAGGCAAACCAATGCAATATCACAGTAATCCAAATCTATGTCCCAACTAGTAATGCTGAAGAAGCTGAAGTTGAACAGTTCTATGTAGACCTACAAGACCTTCTGGAGTTAACACCCAAAAATGATGTCTTTTTCATTATAGGGGACTGGAATGAAAAAGTAGGAAGTCAAGAAACACCTGGAGTAAGCAGACAAATTTGGCCTTGGAATACAGAATGAAGCAGGGCAAAGGCTAATAAGAGTTTTGCCAATAGAATGCACTGGTCATAGCAAACACCCTCTTCCAACAATACAAGAAAAGACTCTACACATGGACATCATGATATAGTCAATAATGAAATCAGATTGATTTTATTCTTAGGAGCCAAAGATGGAGAAGCTCTATACAATCAGCAAAAACAAGACCAGGCTCAGATCATGAAATCCTTATTGACAAATTTAGACTTAAATTGAAGAAAGTAGGGAAAACCACTGGACCATTCAGGTATGACCTAAATCAAATCCCTTATGATTATACAGTGGAAGTGACAAATAGATTCAAGGGATTAGATGTGATAGACAGAATGCCTGAAGAACTATGGATGGAGGTTCGTGACATTGTACAGAAGGCATGGATATAGACCATTCCCAAGTAAAAGAAATGTAAAAAGGCAAAATTGTTGTCTGATAAGCTATTTGAAAATAGTGGAGAAAAGAAAAGAAGCAAAAGGGAAAAGGGAAAAAGAAAGGTATACCCATTTGAATGCAGAGTTCCAAAGAATAGCAAGGGGAGATGAGAAAGACTTCCTTGGTGATCAATGCAAAGAAAAAGAGGAAAACAACAGATTGGAAAGACTAGAAATCTCTTCAAGAAAATTAGAGATACCAAGGGAACATTTCATGCAAAGATGGGCTCAATAAAGGACAGAAATGGTATGGACCTAACAGAAGTAGATGATTCTAAAAAGAGGTGGCAAGAATACACAGAAGAACTATACAAAAAAGATCTTAATTACCCAGATAACCACAATATGTGATCACTCACCTAGAGACAGACACCCTGGAATGCAAAGTCAGGTGGGGCTTAGAAAGCATCACTACAAACAAAGCTAGTGGAGGTGATGGAATTTCAGTTGAGCTATTTCAAATCCTGAAGATGATGCTGTGAAAGCTTTGCACTCAATGTGACATCGAATTTGGAAAACTCAGCAGTGGCCAAAGGACTGGAAAAGGTCAGTGTTCATTTCAATTCTGAACAAAGGCAATGTAAAAGAATGCTCAAACTACGTCACAATTGTACTTATCAGTCCATGGGGTCGCTAAGAGTCAGACACGACTGAGCAACTTCACTTCCACTTTTTACTTTCATGCATTGGAGAAGGAAACGGCAACCCACTCCAGTGTTCTTGCCTGGAGAATCCCAGGACAGGGAAGTCTGGTGGGCTGCCATCTATGGGGTCGCACAGAGTTGGACACGACTGAAGCGACTTAGCAGCAGCAGAAGCAGCACACGCTAGTAAAGTAATGTTCAAATTTCTACAAACCAGGCTTCAATAGTACGTGAACCATGAAGTTCCAGATGTTCAAGCTGGATTTAGAAAAGGCAGAGGAACCAGAGATCAATTGCCAGCATCCGTTGGATCACTGAAAAAGCAAGAGAGTTCCTGAAAAGCATGTACTTCTGCTTTATTGACTATGCCAAAACCTTTGAGTGTGTGGATCACAACAAACTGTGGAACATTATTAAAGAGATGGGAATACTGGACCACCTAACTTGACTCCTGAGAAATCTATGGTGTTCAGGAAGTAACAGTTAGAACTGGACATGGAAAAACCTACTGGTTCCAAATAAGGAAAAGAGTACCAAAGCTATATGTTATTTTTTTTTTTTTAAACGGGAAATTTGTCAGCTTTATTTGGTACACAGCACTTTAAATGAAAGCATCATTCCTCAGAGAGGAGTACGCTTCAGGGAAGCTGGAAACACATCATTCCACAGGGGAATTCTCTTCGCCCAGGTGACCCTTTGCAAAGACTCTGAAAACTGAAATTGTATAGTAAATGCAGAGTCTCTCTGCAACACGTGGGTATTTTGAGTAAAAGTCTAATCTGTTTATTTAACTTATATGCAGAGTACACCATGAGAAATGCTGGACTGGTTGAAGCACAAGCTGAAATCAAGATTTCTGGGAAAAAATATCAATAACCTCAGATACACAGATAACACCACTCTTATGGCATAAATTGAAGAAGAACTTTTAGTAGAGTCTCTTGATGAAAGTGAAAGAGGAGAGTTAAAAAGTTGGCTTAAAACTCAGCATTCAGAACACTAAGATCTTGGCATCCAGTCCTATCACTTCATGGCAAATAGGTGGAGAAACAATGGAAACAGTGACAGGCTTTATTTTCTTGGGTTCCACAATCACTGCAGATGGTGATTGCAGCCATGAAATTAAAAGATGCTTGCATCTTAGAAGAAAAGCTATGACCAATCTAGAGAGTGTATTGAAGAGCAGAAACATTACTTTGCCAACAAAGGTCTGTCTAGTCAAGGCTATAGTTTTTCCAGTGGTCATGTATGGATATGAGAGTTGGACTATAAAGAAAGCTGAGTGCCAAAGAATTGATGCTTTTGAACTGTGGTGTTGGAGAAGAATCTTGAGAGCCCCTTGGGCTTCAAGGAGATCCAACCAGTTCATCCTAAAGGAGATCAGTCTGGGTGTTCATTGGAAGGACTGATGCTGAAGCTGAAACTCCAATACTTTGGTCATCTCATGCGAAGAGTTGATTCATTGGAAAAGACCCTGATGCTGGGAGGGATTGGTGGCAGGAGAATAAGGGGACAACAGAGGATGAGATGGCTGGATGGCATCACTGAGTTGATGGACATGAGTTTGAGTGAACTCTGGGAGTTGGTGGTGGACAGGGAGGTCTGGTGTGCTGTGATTCATGGGGTCACAAAGAGTCGGACATGACTGAGTGACTGAACTGAACTGAACTGAAATGAATTATAAAGAATTAAAACCAAGTGGTCAAAGGCTATCTTATTTCCAAAGAGAAATTAGTTATAGCAGAAGTTAGGGACAGGGCCGTTTTTATTTTCAAAAGAGAACCTTTTCACTGCCAAATTCTTTGGAAAATTTTCAATGTATCGCAACATAAAACATGGAAGAGCTCGTTTTGTCATAATTTTTCTTTTAAGATATGCCACTATTATTTGATCTTCTTGTTCATTAATATCTGCAAGTTCCTAACACCCCCACTTTGCTTTTTGTAGGTGAGGAGTTCAGTAAATCTTTTAGGCTGAATTATAGCAAAACATCCCCAAATGGTAGAATTAATCTGCTAGAAGAGACATTTAATATTAAACTTTGATAATTCAGTAAAAAATCATAATTGTTTTAATTTTATTGATACAAAATTGTTCTGCCTGGTGAAAATTAGCCAACAATTTAATTTTCTTTTTTATACAGAACCTTGTCATTTTTTTAAGTAATGAAAGCCACCAACATTCAAGAGGACACTTGTTTTGTCTACTTGATATAGGCATTAATCTAAAATAGCTTGTAAATTATTTAGATGTTATAAAAACACAAGGATGAGGCTAATTCATGCATTATGACATATAGTGAGGGGATTTTAGCTTCCAGAAACTTCTTCTGGGTCTGAGTTTTAGAATAATATTATGGTACATGCTTTGTTGATGCATTAATAGCGTAGGATCTATTACAAGACTGTTCATGCTGGAACACAGTCAGAATCTATTTGTGGAATCAAGGCAAGATCAATGAGCACAGTGAAGAGCTTATTCTATTATTAGCCATTTTCTTGATGAGAATGAGGTTAGACACAGTTGTGGCATAATTGTGTCTAAAATCTTACTTCCCCTGAAAGATATTAAATTGAATTATTCATTCTTATAACCTGTTGAGAAAGAAGCTTAGTATAATATTAAGGTGATATTCAACATATAAAAGGAATATTTACAGCCTGGGGTGGGATAAGGAGTTCTCTTCATGACAGTAAATTAGATTGTATTTTGAGACTACCTTAAAAGCTTCTAGAATAAATAGCTTTGAAGGACTGAATTTACCTTTCAGGGGAAGAAAAAAAATTATGGTTGTAAGAATTGCCCAATTTGGCTTTTTCAACTTAAGGAAATTATGCATTTTATAGTAGATAAAATGATAGAATTCCCAGAACCATAAAAAAATTCAGAGAGATCTTCCAAAACTATCAATTCAAATGAAATGTTTCACCTAATCACCAAATACAGCAGTTTTCATTGTGAGTTAGAGGCTTTCCAGATAGAATATTGGCTCTGGAGACTAAATCCAAAGGCTCCCTTTAGAATCTGTTATGAAAGAATCTGTTTTAATTATTTTGAATTGCTTACAAAAATTCTAAGAATTATCTCTGAATCACTTTATTTGGTTGCATAAATTTATATTTTTTTCCTGATATTTAAACTTTATTTATTACATGAAGGTTTAGGTAGGTTGGAATTTAATGAAATATGGATACCTCTGGGGATTAACCATGTCATATGGAAGTATCTATTCAATACTACCTAGGTAAATTTGAGATCTTCACTTCATTTACTGAAGGCTGTTGACTCTTCCAGAGTAAAAGAGGAACCAATGTCCAGGTAATAGAGCTATACTGTAACTTTCCAGGTCTCTCTCTCTCTGTTGATTGCTCTTGGATGTCTCAAACCATGTGACATCATTTCACCTGTTGAGGAGATAGGATGTGTGAAAAGGATTTACTAGTTTTATCAAGGGCCTTTGCATATTTCAAGTACTGGCAGCAGAAAATGATGGTGTCTCCATGATAATCTCAGTTTTAGGCAAAGATAATATTAAAAACATTTCACAGGGGGCCCTGTGGAATATAAAAGTCCACATTGTGCTAAGAATTTGTACACCAAACTCCCAGCACATGTGTGAGCTAGGTATATGAGGTCCTATAGTGAGGCACTGGCTTGCTTTCTTGAATCAACTATTGAAAGCTTAAAACTAATGCAATTTTGAGAAACCATTCTAGAGATAACCTATCAGTTCTCTTCAGTTTTCCTTCTTGAGGCAGTTAGTAGAAGTAACACTGACCTGTATAGATTCCAAGATATACAGAATTTCATGGGAGGCATTTAAGGTCATCTGAAGGGTGCACAGGAAGTATTATTTTACTTCCAGAAACTACAGCGTGTTTGCAACTTTCAAGAATAGACTTCTATGCTGTCTAGGCTCTGTGCTGTAGATATAGGAAACTTTAATAACACTTTAGGGGCAAACGACAACTAGGGCTTCAAATGGAAAAGACTCTGCCTTCAACGCAGGAGACTCAGGTTCAATCCCTGGGTCTGGAAGAGCCCCAGAGAAGGAAATTGCAACCCACTCCAGTATTCTCGCCTAGACAATCCCATGGACAGAGGAGCATGGTGGGCTATAGTTCAGGGGGTGGCAAAGAGTCAGACACGACTGAGCAACTAACACTTTCACTTTCAACAACACTTTATTCACTACTGGGAACTCAAAGGTCCTTTGCTTATTCCATTTCTGTTGTGAGTCAGCAAACAACCCGCCATGCTGTTACCATTTCAGACCTGAGGTGAAAAGGACAAATAACTTAAAAGCACTATTATCTGGTGCACTGGGACGACCCAGAGGGATGGTATGGGGAGGGAGGAGGGAGGAGGGTTCAGGATGGATTTTCTTTTAATTAAAAAAGAAAAAAAAAATTAGCTAATAGAATTAAAAAAAAAAAAAAAAAGCACTATTATCCTCACTTCCTCCCTCTTTGGATTACCTCTTTTGAAACAGCTACTTGAATCTTGTTTGGATACTCTTCCACATCCCTTGGTTACTACACTAAATAATGTTTCTTAAAGAGGGGAAGAAATCAGAAACCCCAATTATCAAACTTACCCCCACACATTAGAGCATGTGAGAATTGAGAGGAGACCAGAGACTAGCAGATTATTTGAACAAATTGCTTCATCTGCTTGCAATCTACAAGCACAAACACTCTCAGCTATTTCTGTTTCAGTTCACCAGAATTTCTAGAATTCAAGAGCTGTGCTGGTTTGACCTGAAGGTGAAAAAGCAAAGTTAGGGTCATACCTAAATGTCTTTTCAAATAAGATATTGGAGGAATCTATTTCCCCCCTTCCTTTCCTCATCTCTATAACCCTTGTCTACCCTCAAAAAGATGTAATATTTTAAATTATTATGTAATTTTTTTAAAGATGTAAACTTTTGAAATAACTGACTGCTACTGCTGCTGCTAAGTCGCTTCAGTCGTGTCTGACTCTGTGTGACCCCACAGACGGCAGCCCACCAGGTTCCCCCATCCCTAGGATTCTCCAGGCAAGAACACTGGAGTGGGTTGCCATTTCCTTCTTCAATGCATGAAAGTGAAAAGTGAAAGTGAAGTCACTCAGTCATGTCCGACTCTTAGTGACCTCATGGACTGCAGCCTACCAGGCTCTTCCATCCATGGGAGTTTCCAGGCAAGAGTACTAGAGTGAGGTGTCATTGCCTGCTAACTAGTGTCATAGAAAAGGCATTTCAGGATTTAGTACTGTATCCTTTGATTCATCTCCTTCTAGCTGTGACATTGATTGATATTTATAAAATCCCTACGTCTCTACTGGCAGCTATGGTTATTTTAGAGCATATAATCAAAGAAGTGTGGGTGAAAGTATGTAGGAAGAAAAAAATGTCTTGACTTTTTTTTTTTTCCAAAATAATGTTAATAATAGCAATTACAAATTCAAGGGAAAGATTTGAGCAAACAGAATTTCTTATCTAATGTTTTTAAACCCAAAGTTTGTCTTGGTTATTTTTTTTTTCTTTCCTGTTTTTTCTATTTTGCAAGTTGGCACCAAGGATGTATTTTACTTACCACAATAATAGATCATTTTTGACTGACTCTGATTATCATTCCACATGGCAAAGCAGTGAGATTATAGTCTGGTATTAAGGATCTTGTCATTTTACATTTTTAGAAGTTCTGAGATAAAGAATTAAGGCATCTACTAAACATCAATCATTTTTAAAGTTGATAGTCATTTTAACACCAATCTTAACAGAATCTTTCCCTTTAAAGACACATGCATGATCATATCCTTCTAGATGTTAAAAGCACAGTTACTTGATAAACATATTGACAAGGGAATTCTAACAGCCATAAAAAATAAGGCCCTGATCATTGGCCAAATAAATTAAGTTCTGCTCTCAGTTAGGTCATTTGTTTTCCCATTCAAGTCATTCCAGAATTTGCAGCCAAGTAGCTGGATAACATTCCAATGTAGCCATACAGTTATAGTCAGCAAAAATATTCCTAAAACAATTCAGTAAAAATCATTTGTTGTAAACTTTAGAAAAACATAATTACATTGGATTTTCAAATAGATGAAATATAAACTTAAAGATTTCTATTCCCTTTCAAATTGCTGCTATAACAAATATGTTGCAACACCAGTCCTTTGGGGAAGGAGTTGATTTTCAAGGTTCTGATATACAGCTGGGATATGTTTGCTAGTTAAGCCTTGATTTAAGATACACTTTGGTTCAAACTCTACCCATTCTAAGATCTCAATTAAAAATACTGAGGTAAGTCTGGGAAGTCCTGTGAAGAACTGGGCAAAACTTATTCTAAGGGCTAATTAGCTCTGGAAAGGTGAAACACTATCTTAAATTACCACTCCCCTGGAACTTTTCTAGACAATTAGTACCAACTTGGCACGTTTAAGATCCCATAAATCAAGAGCACTGGAAACCGGAGCTAACCCAATCCTGCAATTTGGAATGTAGAGGCCTCTTAGGTGACTGATGATGTCACTTTTATAATACTTGTCAAAGATCCAGAGTCACAAAGCTGGAGTATAGAAATCAGATCCTCAGGGCTCTCCCATACATTTGTGCTGTGCCAGGAAGAGGAAAATCCCTCAAATAGGATTCAAGAAAGTAGAGTGTAAAACAGAAACACACACAACTAGAGATGACATAGGCAAGTTTAGTTGTGTGTGTTTCTGTTTTATAAAACACCTGTTTTTGAAAAACAAGTGGAGCAAGTGTTGCTGGGATTAGGAACTGGCAGAGAACAGACATGGAGAGGAGGCAGACAGTACAGTACAGAATGCATTTTGCAGGCATTTATTTAAGCAATTTCACATCCTCTTTTTTGCAGTCTTTTGCACTTCCTGTAGGATAAAATGGTGTGTGCTCCTGGATTTTATGGCATTTATCAGACCACCATGTTTCCAGTGCTGGCATGGACACTCACTAGTTGTGCACACCTATGTCAAGAGTCTTAAATAATTCTGTATGGAAACAACACATTTAGTTTCCTTATCTTAAGTACATCCAATTACAATGTGTGTCTCATAGGGCTATTGGAAGTATTAAATTAATTGTTAACATAGCTGAAGCACAGAGAACAATGCTTAATCATTAAGTCCCCAGTAAGTGGTGGCATTAATTAATAGTTATTATTGATGCTAATAGCTTTACATGTCAAGGTAAATGATAGGTATTCATTGACGTATGATGAATTAATATCTCAAAATATTTTTCAATTTATGTTTTTGTTTTCCCTCAAAAATCTTGCTTTGCTTGTTCAATAAGAATGAAATTGATGTAAGAATTTAACAAATGCTTTTGAACTGTGTTGTTGGGGAAGACTCTGGAAAGTCCCTTGAACAGCAAGGAGATCAAGCCAGTCAATCCTAAACGAAATCAACCCTGAATATTAATTGGAAGGACTGATGCTAAACCCAAAGCTCCAATACTGGGAATACCTGATGTGAAGAGCCAAGTCACTAGAAAGACTCACTGGACTCACTGGAAAAGACTCAGTGGAAAAGGAAAGACTGAAGGCAAAGGAGAAGAGGGCAGCAGAGGATGAGATGGTTGGATGGCATCACCAACTCAACAGACATGAATTTGAGCAAACTCCAGGAGATAGTGAAAGACAGGGAAGCCTGGAGTGCTACAGTACATGGGGTCACAAAGAGCCAGACATGACTGAGCACACACACACATACACACACACATGCAAAATGTAGGGGGAAGATTTAATAAATAATAAAGAAAGAAAATATGCTCAAGGAATTTGTTATATATTGCAGTTTAAGGACCAGTCATTATTATTTTAATCAGAAAGTATTAATGAGAATTTCTCTATGAAGTAAACACAAAAAAACTGTATTTCAGGTAATATGATATTAGAAAAGTAAGTTTCAAGACTAGAATGGTACAGTCTCAAAAATGTACAGATTTTCTTAATTTACACTGTCCTGTTTTTAATAGCATTCAAGATTTATATTTGATCCAGTTGTAGTGATGCCTTAAAAAGTATGTGGATACATTAAGGAGAGATTAGACTCACAAAGATAAGTAAGGTCTTGACCATCACCAGATGGTCAATACTGAAATCAGATTGATTATATAATATTCTTTGTAGCCAAAGATGGAGAAGCTTTATACAGTCAGCAAAAACAAGACCAGGAGCTGAACTGTGGCTCAATCATGAACTCCTTATTGCCAAATTCAGACTTAAATTGAAGAAAGTAGGGAAAACCGCTAGACTATTCAGGTATGACCTAAATCAAATCCCTTACAATTATACAGTAGAAGTGAAATAGATTCAAGGGATTAGATGTGATAGACAGAGTGCCTGAAGAACTATGGAAGAGTTTCTTGACATTGTACAGGAGGCAGGGATCAAGACCATCCCCAAGAAAAAGAAATGTAAAAAGGCAAAATGATTGTCTGAGGAGGCCATAAAAACAGCTGTGAACAGAAGAGAAGTAAAAGGCAAAGGAGAAAAGGAAAGATATACCAACCTGAATGAAGAGTGCCAAAGAATGGCCAGGAGAGACAAGAAAGCCTTCCTCAGCAATCAGTGCAAGAAAATAGAGGAAAGCAATAGAATGGTCAAGTCTAGAGTACTCTTCAAAAACATCAGAGATACCAAGGGAACGTTCATGCAAAGATGGGCTCAATAAATGACAGAAATGGTAAGGACCTAACGGAAGCAGAAGGTATTAAGAAGAGGTGGCAAGAATACACAGAAGAACTATACAAAAAAGATTTTCATGACCCAGGTAATCATGATGGTGTGATCACCAATGTAGAGCCCGACATTCCACAATGCAAGTCAAGTGAGCCTTAGGAAGCATTACTACAAACAAAGCTAGTGGAGGTGATGGAATTCCAGTTGAACTATTTCAAATCCTAAAAGATGATGCTGTGCAAGTGTACACTCAATATGCCAGCAAATTTGGAAAACTCGGAAGTGGCACAGGACTGGAAAAGGTCAGTTTTCATTCCAATCCCAAAGAAAGGCAATGCCAAAGAATGCTCAAACTACCACACAGTTGAACCATTCACACACTAGTAAAGTAATGATCAAAATTCTCCAAGTGAGGCTTCAACAGTGCATGAACCATGAACTTCCAGATGTTCAAGCTGGATTTAGAAAAGGCAGAGGAACCAGAAATCAAATTGCCAACATCCACTGGATTATTGAAAAAGCAAGAGAGTTCCAGAAAAACATCTACTTCTGCTTTATTGACTATGCCAAAGCCTTTGATTATGTGGACCACAGCAAACTTTGGAAAATTCTGAAAGAGATGGGAATACCAGATCACCTGATCTGCCTCTTGAGAAATCTATATGTAGGTCACGAAGCAACAGCTAGAACTGGACATGGAACAACAGACTTGTTCCAGTTAGGGAAAGGAGTACATCAAGGTTGTATATTGTCACCCTGCTTATTTAACTTATATGCAGAGTACATCATGAGAAACGCTGGGGTGGAGGAAGCACAAGCTGGACTCAAGATTGCCAGGAGAAATATCAATAAGTTCTCATATGCAGACAACACCACCCTTATGGCATAAAGTGAAGAAGAACTAAAGAGCCTTTTGATAAAAGTGAAAGAGCATAGTGAAAAAGTTGGCTTAAACTCAATATTTAGAAAACTAAGATCATGGCATCTGGTCCCATCACTTCATGGCAAGTAGACGGGGAAACAGTGGAAACAGTGACAGACTTTATTTTCTTGGGCTCCAAAATCGCTACAGATGGTGACTACAGCCATGAAATTAAAAGACTCTTGCTCTTTGGAAGAAAAGCTACGACCAACCTATACAGCATATTAAAAAGCAGAGACATTACTTTGCCAACAAAGGTTCGTCTAGTCAAAGCTATGGTTTTTCCAGTGGTCATGTATGGATGTGAGAGTTGGAGTATAAAGAAAGCTGAGCGCTGAAGAATTGATGCTTTCTAACTGTAGTGTTGGAAAAGACTCTTGAGAGTCCCTTGGACTGCAAGGAGATCCAACCAGTCCATCCTAAAGGAGATCAGTCCTGGATATTCATTGGAAGGAATGATGCTGAAGCTGAAACTCCAATACTTTGGCCACCTGATGTGAACAACTGACTTATTTGAAAAGACCCTGATGCTGGGAAAGATTGAGGGCAAGAGGAGAAGGGGACAACAGTGGATGGGGTGGTTGGATGGCATTAACACCTCAATGGACATGAGTTTGAGTAAACTCCAGGATTTAGTGCTGGACAGGGAGGCCTGGCATGCTGCAGTCCATGGGGTCACAAAGAGTCAGACATGACTGAGCGACTGAACTGAACTGAACTTAAGGTCTTGAAAATAAGTCCTACCTATTAAAAAAGCAGTTAAGATTAGTTGGGTGAACTAAGTCTAGAGTGTAAAATTAAGAAGAAAAAAATATTCTTTCTACAGAAGTGCTATCCAGTCCTGTGACTTTACTGAGAATTCTAGAAATCAAGAAATCTGTATAGAATAAAAATCAGTAGGCATAATATGCTCACTGACAATAGCCTGAGGAACTTTTGTCCATATCCCTAAGTGTGGTTTCTTTTTAAACTTATGGATGAATTACTGAGAATGACTGAAACTACTTTCAGTTCAGAACTGAGGAATTCTTCAATAATCAGAACACTTTTGGTTGGCGATAACTAAAAACCTGACTTGAATTCGCCTAAATAACTTACTTGCTCATGTAACTGAAGTAGGTCACACAAGGCTCAGTGATATCATTAAGGGTTCAGTTTCTACCTCTCTAATTTACCTTAAATTATATTGACTTTATTTTGAGTGATATTCCTCTGGTGACCCCAGGTTTCGAGGATACATTGTTCTTTGGTTATATCATCATTCATAGCAAATCCCTTGGTTTCATACTGATTGAGTCAAGTTAGTCCGACGCCACAAACAGAACCAATCCCTGGAAACAGGAAAAGAGGTGCTGCTTGGCTTACCTGAGCATACTTGCTCCAAAAATGGAGCTGGGAAGATTCAGTTTCCCCAGAAGAACATCTTCATCAAATAAAAATCTCGAACTTACTGCAGAAGAGTCCAAGTAGATGCCAAGAAAGCACTAAAAATGCTCCATCAAGGTCCCGTTATGCAAAAATGGACTTTAATTTCTCCTTGGTAGCTTTAGCAGGGTGGGATGAATTGAGAAGGTAGCACTGACATTTATACATTACCATGTGTAAAATAAATAGCTAGTGGGAAGCTGGTATATAACACAAGGAGCCTAGCCTGGTGCTCTATGATGACCTAGAGGGGTGGGATGGGGTGGTAGTGGGAGGGAGGCTCAAGAGGGAGAAGATAATTGTAACTGATGTGCTGTTGTATGGCAGAAACCAGCACAACATTGTAAAGCAATTATCCTCCAATATAAATAAACAAAAGGCTAGATTGCCACCCCCTACTCTTGATACTGCTGCCGCTGCTGCTAAGTCACTTCAGTCATGTCTGACTCTGTGCTACCCCATAGACAGCAGCCCACCAGGCTCCCCCATCCCTGGGATTCTCCAGGCAAGAACACTTGAGTGGGTTGCCATTTCCTTCTCCAATGCATGAAAGTGAAAAGTGAAAGTGAAGTTGCTCAGTCATGTCCGACTCTTCACGACCCCATGGACTGCAGCCTACCAGGCTCCTCTGTCCATGGGATTTTCCAGGCAAGAGTACTGGAGTGGGGTGCCATTGCCTTCTCTGACTCTTGATACAAAGGTATATTATTAAGGTCCATGATTGTAGTCTAAATCTGTGGTAAGCTAGAAGGTACAGTGTAAAGAACTCTAGAGATGTTATTGGGAAACCCGGGGCCTAGCCCTGTGTGCATTGCTTAATAACAGTTAAAATTCAACAAGTCACTTAATTTTCCTCAGTGATTATCAGGTTTTTCCTGATACATGAGAACTAATTAGGTGATTTATTTTTATTGTAAAGTAGGTAATACTATATAAAATAAGGGAAAGACTGTTTTAAACATTTGATTTTTTCATTGTCTGGTTTAAAAATTGTTCTGAAATGAATGTTTCTAAGAGGTCACTGTGTTAACACTTAGAGCTTGTCAAGGTTTCATTGACTATGAGTCTTGGAAATGTTTGCTTTCCTAAATGAAGTTCATATGTAGGATACTAAATTTATTATGTTGCTGTTAGCTTTATTTCAGAAATTATAAAGTACTCTCAAATATCATGCTCAATATCTCCTTGCACCTTGATTTCTTTGTTCTTTCTGTTAAGTTTGAAATACAGCACAGTGGAAAAGAATGGAAGTAGGATTGTGTTCAATAAAGGTTTTTCCCGTAACTCAGAGCTCAAGAAATAAATCAATGTCATTGGCTAAGTGAAGGTCAATATCAAACAATTCACAGGAAGGTAATGAGCCATTTTAGACTGCTATTCAAATACAAATTATCTAGTTTGATAAAGTTGTATCATTTGCATTAAATCCTATAAGATAATTCTATTATTTCAAATATTATTTGGGAAAATATTGTTTTTTGATCCCTTGGGGGCATTAAGCTTATTTCACTGTATTAATTTAAAGGCTTATATTTAGAACTGTTACTATCAGTTATTAAAATGGTTTAAGACTAAATATCCATTGTGTATGCTCACATACTCCCCATTGCTTCAATACTTCTCCCCATGAATTCAGATGAAGTTAAAATATAATCTTTTCTATTATGCAGTTATTTAAAAAGTTAGAAATTATTATAATGTTTCTATTTGACATCCACCACTCTACATTTGGAGAAGGAAATAGCATCCACTCCAGTATTCTTGCCTGGGAAATCCCATGGACAGAAGAGCCTGGTGAGCTACAGTCCATGGAGCTGCAAGAGTCGGACATGACTGAGTGACTAAACCACCACTCTACATTAGATTATTTTGAAGAGACTAATGCTAGAATTTATTCATCCATTAGGATTCCCTTTTCATACTGTTCATGGGGTTCTCAAGGCAAGAATAATGAAGTGGTTTGTCATTCAATTCTCCTTTCTTTATTTTTTGGGCTCCAAAATCACTGCAGATGGTGACTGCAGCCATGAAATTAAAAAGACATTTGCTCTT
Source organism: Bos javanicus (assembly GCF_032452875.1). Taxonomy (NCBI): domain Eukaryota; kingdom Metazoa; phylum Chordata; class Mammalia; order Artiodactyla; family Bovidae; genus Bos; species Bos javanicus. The sequence continues at coordinate 8,372,281 of NC_083869.1, forward strand.
TGGAAGAAAAGCTATGACCATCCTAGAGAGCATATTGAAAAGCAGAGATGTTACTCTGCCAACAAAGGTCCATCTAGTCAAAGCTTTGGTTTTTCCAGTAGTCATGCACGGATGTGAGAGTTGGACTATAAAGAAAGCTGAGCGCTGAAGAATTGATGCTTTTGAACTGTGATGTTGGAGAAGACTCTTGAGAGTCCCTTGGACTGCAAGGAGATCAAGTCTGTCCATCCTAAAGGAAATCAGTCCTGAATATTCATTGGAAGGACTGATGCTGAAGCTGAAGCTCCAATACTTTGGCCACCTGGTGTGAAGAGCTGACTCATTAGAAAAGACCCTGATGCTGGGCAAGATGGAAGGCAGGAGGAGAAGGAGATGACAGGGGATGAGATGGTTGGATGGTATCACTGACCAGAGGGACATGAGTTCGAGTAAGCTCCTGGAGTTGTTGATGGACAGGGCAGCCTGGCATGCTGCAATCCATAGGATCCGAAGGAGTGGGACATGGCTAAGGGACTGAACTGAACTGATTAGGATTCTGTGAGAGCTCAGTTGGTAAAGAATCCACCTGCAATGCGGGAGACCTGGGTACGATCCCTGAGTTGGGAAGATCCCCTGGAGAAGGGAAAGGCTACCTATTCCAGTATTCTGGCCTAGAGAATTCCAAGGACTGTAAAGTTTATGGGGTTGCAAAAAGTCCGATGCCACTTTCACTTCATTCATTCACTGTGTATTTAAACACTGTTAAGTAAAAAGCATTGCTCTAAATGAATTTAGATATAACATTTCATAAGAAATCATTCATGCTTTTATGGATTTAGAATCAGGCACAGATATAAAACCATTGTATGCGAGGTTTGTGATATGAGTGGTAGATAAGTATTGAGGAAGTGCTGGACAAACACTGGGGAAGCAGACATTTCCATCTTTAACCCAGGAGAAAGAGCTCATGCAGACAGTGAACACTTAGTTGCGAGGTTCACGTGTGGTGGTCCGTGTGGAAAGCACATTCTCAGCAGAGGAAAGCTGATGAGTAAACCTGCAAAGGCAGGAAAATATGAGGAGTGTTGGTGTGGACTCACCAGCTGGTGGCCCGCTGGCTTACTTTGGCCTGCAGAAATGTTTTTATTTGTCCGGTATCATAATTAAAATTCTTCAGAATTGTTACCAACATTAAAAAGCAGAGAAATGATGAATTCTAGTCTCTTGTGAAAAAGCAAAGTTTTAGTTATACCTCATATTACAATACCCACTCCAGTGTTCTTGCCTGGAGAATCCGAGGGATGGGGGAGCCTGGTGGGCTGCCATCAATGGGGTCGCACAGAGTCGGGCATGACTGAAGCGACTTAGCAGCAGCAGCAGCAGCAGCATATTACAATATTCCAACAACCCCCACACAGCAATTATTTGGAGCTAAGAAGCTGCTGTTTCATCCTAAAGGAGAAATTGCCTCCATTTCTGAAAATAACTGGCTTTTTCATTGACTTATGTTACTTGCTTTGTTCATATAATTGAGTTAGCTGCCCCTAGCCAGGATTACAAAAGTTAATGCTGCCTGGAGTTGATTGATGTCTCTGTTTTAGAATGTATTAAGACCTGTAACATTTACTGTAAATAATATATGTTCCACACACACACACACACAAAAAAAACCTTGACTATTTTAAGGAGATTAAAAATGAAGTTTCCTTCAGATTTTTTAATCAGATTTGTCTTATTTTATGTTGCAATTACTATCACTAATAAAATAAAGGTTTTCTATAATCTCCACTTTTAAAGGTAAATTAACTATTGGGAAATATTTTCAGAATGCCAACAATTTGAAAATATATTTAACCAACTCAGTACATGTTATTGATTTTGTGTTTAATGTAAAGATGATGGGTGAGCTGTGTTTTACAATCTAAGCTTTGGATTATGTAAACTGATAATTGGGAATTTTATATATTCCTATTTCTTTTTATGCATCTCCCCACCAAAAAGTTCACTGCTATTTCTTTATTTTTTTTTTTTCAGAACCAGGAGATCAGTATGAAATTTTGACATAATTAATCCTTTACAGGATAACAAATTGTGAAGAATTGGCCTACGTTGGCCAGCTTTGTCTCATGGAAGTGATTTATACACTTGTCTTAAAAACAAATCTGCTCAATTGGAAACTAAACGTTTACCTTATATATAAGTTTAAATCTTCTCAAGTTCAAGTGCATATTTAGATCTTGATTTTCATAGGTTCCGTTTGATTTGTAACCCAAGAAACAACTACTTAGAATAAATTCAGTGTTAGTGATACTGGTAACATGTAATGATCATTACATATTATGTAGTATGTCTCCATAAATCATAATGTGCTTTCAATCTGCAATAGTAACTATTACTTTGGACACTTAATTGCAAAAAGTGAGTATAGGCTTAATTAAGACCTTTTTGGTGTGAAATTTCATTGTTATATAAATCCCTTCCTAATTCTTAAAAACTGTGTTTTCATTTTGCCCATCGATATTTGGTTCTAAGTAATAAATATAAACATTTAAAGGTATTTCCATTTTTAATGTCAAAATTATTTAATAATTTCTATGTTAGGCATTCTTCTAAGCATTTCATATAAATTAACTTCTTACATAGTAACAACTATCTTACCATGTTGGTAAGTAATGAGTAACTCCACTATAATAATGAGTAACTCCACTATATAGATGAGGAAACTGAATCATGGAGAAGCTAACTTTTTTGCTCAGAGACACATAGTATGGAATGGAATAGACATCACTTCCATATGATGCATCTCAGAATCCATGCTCTTCACCTCTAAGACCTGGTATTACAGACCGGAATGATCTCTTTTATCTTAAGAAAGTTCTGATGGGATTGACATACTTCACATATTTAATCTTCTTTAGAAATACTAGGAGTTTTATAGTTTCTGGTCTTACGTTTAGATCTTTAATCCATTTTGAGTTTATTTTTGTGTATGGTGTTAGAAAGTGTTCTAGTTTCATTCTTTTACAAGTGGTTGACCAGATTTCCCAGCACTATAAAACTCCTAGAGGAGAACATAGGCAAAACACTCTCTGACATACATCACAGCAGGATCCTCTATGACCCACCTCCCAGAATATTGGAAATAAAAGCAAAAATAAACAAATGGGACCTAATTAACCTTAAAAGCTTCTGCACATCAAAGGAAACTATTAGCAAGGTGAAAAGACAGCCTTCAGAATGGGAGAAAATAATAGCAAATGAAGCAACTGACAAACAACTAATCTCAAAAATATACAAGCAACTCCTACAGCTCAACTCCAGAAAAATAAATGACCCAATCAAAAAATGGGCCAAAGAACTAAATAGACATTTCTCCAAAGAAGACATACAGATGGCTAACAAACACACGAAAAGATGCTCAACATCACTCATTATCAGAGAAATGCAAATCAAAACCACTATGAGGTACCATTTCACACCAGTCAGAATGGCTGCGATCCAAAAGTCTACAAATAATAAATGCTGGAGAGGGTGTGGAGAAAAGGGAACCCTCTTACACTGTTGGTGGGGATGCAAAGTAGTACAGCCACTATGGAGAACAGTGTGGAGATTCCTTAAAAAACTGGAAATAGAACTGCCTTATGATCCAGCAATCCCACTGCTAGGCATACACACTGAGGAAACCAGAAGGGAAAGAGACACGTATACCCCAATGTTCATTGCAGCACTGTTTATAATAGCCAGGACATGGAAGCAACCTAGATGCCCATCAGCAGATGAATGGATAAGCAAGCTGTGGTACATATACACAATGGAGTATTACTCAGCCATTAAAAAGAATACATTTGAATCAGTTCTAATGAGGTGGATGAAACTGGAGCCTATTATACAGAGTCAAGTAAGCCAGAAGGAAAAAGTATACTAACGCATATATATGGAATTTAGAAAGATGGTAACAATAACCCTGTGTACGAGACAGCAAAAGAGACAGTGATGTATAGAACAGTCTTAAGGACTCTGTGGGAGAGGGAGAGGGTGGGAAGATTTGGGAGGATGGCATTGAAACATGTAAAATATCATGTATGAAACGAGTCGCCAGTCCAGGTTCGATTCACGATACTGGACGCTTGGGGCTAGTGCACTGGGATGACCCAGAGGGATGGTATGGGGAGGGAGGAGGGAGGAGGGTTTAGGATGGGGAACACATGTATACCTGTGGTGGATTCATTTTGATATTTGGCAAAACTAATACAATTATGTAAAGTTTAAAAATTAAATAAAATTAAAAAAAAAAAAAGAGCTTCCCTGGTCATTCTGATTCTCAGTTTTGACCTACTATGAACTACTGCTCTGTAAGGTGTTGCGATGATTTCTTGTCCTTCAGGAGCTGAGATGGCTTGTCTGTCATGATCAAAGCATCATTGGCCATCAGAGCTCATTCCCTGGTGGTGGGAGACTGCTAACTGTGCACTGACATGCAATCCCTTTTTCCTGGGAACATAGCTGGACCACAAGTACCAGTCTTCCTTGGAGTTGAGAGGGGTCATGTGACTATGTTCTAGCTAATAGAAAGTGATGCACACCTCTTTGGGGCTGAGCCTGGAGAGAGAGGTTGGATCTTCTCTCTGAGCTCTCTACAGCCAGCTGGGACCTCAACCACGCAGATGACAAGTTCCCAAAGGACGGCAGAGCCACAAGATGGAAGGAACCTGGGTCCCTGAACCACCACATAGAGCTGAAATACTTGCCAGCTATCAACATTAACCTCAGATATGAATGAGAGACACAAATATACTTTTTTTCTTAAAAAAAAAGAAATACTAAAATTTCCAATGCCATGCTGAGCTGACTGCAAAGCTATTTCTAATGTTCTCCATTTTTAATAGGGCCATGTGAACTACTCATGATATACCTCCTTTCTGATGTGCCCCATGCTGAGAGTTAACAGAGAGTCAGTTCAGTTCAGTTGCTCAGTCATGTCCGATTCTTTGCGACCCCATGAATTGCAGCACGCCAAGCCTCCCTGTCTATCACCAACTCCCGGAGTTCACCCAAACTCATGTCCATTGAGTCAGTGATGCAATCCAGCCATCTCATCCTCTGTCATCCCCTTCTCCTCCTGCCCCCAATCCCTCCCAGCATCAGTCTTTTCCAATGAGTCAACTCTTTGCATGAGGTGGCCAAAGTACTGGAGTTTCAGCTTTAGCATCAGTCCTTCCAATGAACACCCAGGACTGATCTCCTTTAGGATGGACTGGTTGGATCTCCTTGCAGTCCAAGGAACTCTTGAGAGTCTTCTCCAATACCACAGTTCAAAAGCATCAATTCTTCAGCACTCAGCTTTCTTCACAGTCCAACTCCCACATCCATACATGACCACTGAAAAAACCATAGCATTGACTAGATGGACCTTTGTTGGCAAAGTAATAACTCTGCTTTTTAATATGCTATCTACATGTAGATAACTATTTCTTTTTCCTGATATAACAAGCATATAATATATGAGATTCCAAAATAGTGTTGTATATTTATTTTAATCCTGGAAGATTTAGAGGGAAAGCTTGATTCTCTTTAAGCTCAGGGTAGATCTAATTCTTTCATGCTTTATTTCTTAATATAATTTAAATTCAGTAGTATCTCACAGGATTCTCTCAAAGAATATTCATGTGCTTGAAATAAAATCTGAAAGATGATTTGCATGAAATTGTCATATTAACAGGCTATATGGTGATAGATTTGGGGGCTTCCCAGGTGGCTCAGTGAGTAAAGAATCCACCTGCAATGTAGGAGACACAGGCCCAATCCCTTTGTCAGGAAGCTCCCTTGGAGGAGGGCATGGCAACCCACTCTAGTGTTCTTGCCTGAAGAATGCCATGGACAGAGGAGCCTGGAAGGCTACAGTCCATACGGTCTCAAAGAGTCAGACACAACTGAAGAGACTGAGCACACACACACGCAGGTGATAGATGATTTTATAATCTGTTCTTTGACACATTTTAAATGGTCAATATCCTCCCACACACATATTCACACATACACTTGTCAGAAGTCACTGATCTTCTAATACAGTAACAGAGAACAGAGAGAGGACAAATAATGTCAGTAAATAAATGCTTTATCTATCAATTGCTGAGAAATGGACCTACTGAAAACTTAAGGGCTTAAATCAAAATTACTCATTTTGTTTATCAATCTTCAATTTGAGCAAGACTCAATAGGAAGAACCCATTGCTACTCCACTCAATGTCACCTGAGGCAGCTTAAAGGTTGGGGAGCAGAGTCATGTGTGGTACCATTTACTCATACATTTGGGAACTGATGCTGCTGTTCACTAGAACATTAGCTGGGCCTTTGGCCAGAACATTTCCATACTGTCTTTACCTGTGACTTTCTATGCTTAGAAAATGCAGCCAAGAGTCCAAGAAAAAGCATGATAAGGGGAAGGCAGCAAGCAGAGCTGTATCACCTTTCCAAATTAGCCTTAAAAGACATCAAGGTCCTTCCACATTCTATCACTCAAGAGCAGTTTATTAAAGTCAGCTAATAATCTGGGATGGAAACTTACATTCTACCCATTGATGGGAGAAGTGTCAAAGAAATAATGAACTTTAGTTATTTTTTGGCAGCATTCCTGAGTAATGACATACAATAAAATGCACATGTTAGAAGTATAAGTTGATAGGTATTAACTTTTAGGTATTCTTTTACCAAATATGTACACACCTATGAAACCATCACTACAATCAAGATGAAAACAGACATAACACTCAGTTTCCTTGTGCTCTTTGTAATACCTCTAACTGACCCTCCTCATCTTGTCCCTCCACATACAGACCTGAGTCTGTTTTCTGTCACCATTGATTAATTAGCACTTTCCAGAACTTCATAAAAATGAAATAATGCAACAGAGTCTTTTGTCAGACTTGTTTCACTCATAATTATTTTGAGATTGATCCATGGCATTACATGTTCCTGTTGTTGCTGTTCATTCCCTAAGTCATGTATGACTCTTTATGATCCCGTGGACTGCAGTATGCCAGACTTCCCTGTCCTTCACTGTCTCACAGAGTTTGCTCAAATTCATGTCCATTGAGTCCGTGATGCTATCTAACCAGCTCATCCTCATCCATTACATGTATCAACAATTAATTATTTTTACTGCTGAGTAGCATTTTACTGGCTGGATGTACCACAAATGTATATCCATTTCTGGAGAACCAAGAAAGCCAGTGGTGTAATCCAGTCCTGAGTCTGTTCTGAGAATCAGGAGAACTGAAGTCCAAGCACTGGAGAAGACAGAGTTAATAGACTGGCTCTTCATTGATGATAGCAAATTTTCATTTTTCATTCTACTGATTTATATGCTCAGTTCAGTTCAATTCAGTCACTCAGTCATGTCCAACTCTTTGCGACCCCCAAAATCGCAGCACGCCAGGCCTCCCTGTCCATCACCAACTCCCGGAGTTCACTGAGACTCACGTCCATCGAGTTAGAGATGCTATCCCGCCATCTCATCCTCTGTCGTCCCCTTCTCCTCCTGCCCCCAATCCCTCCCAGCATCAGAGTCTTTTCCAATGAGTCAACTCTTCGCATGAGGTGGCCAAAGTACTGGAGTTTCAGCTTTAGCATCATTCCTTCCAAAGAAATCCCAGGGCTGATCTCCTTCAGAATGGACTGGTTGGATCTCCTTGCAATCCAAGGGACTCTCAAGAGTCTTCTCCAACACCACAGTTCAAAAGCATCAATTCTTCAGTGCTCAGCTTTCTTCACAGTCCAACTCTCACATCCATACATGACCACTGGAAAAACCATAGCCTTGACTAGACGGACCTTTGTTGGCAAAGTGATGTCTCTGCTTTTCAACATGCTATCTAGGTTGGTCATAACTTTTCTTCAAAGACTCATATACTAATCTCTTGCAAAAATACCTTATAGACACATTCAGAAATAATGTTTTACCAGCTATGGGGGTATCCCTCAGCCCACTTGAAATGACATATAATACTAACTCTGACACCATGTTATTTTGGCGTTTTTGTCCAGCATGTATTTATACTCTGTGTAACACTACCATTTAATGTTGTATTGTTTATCTCTCATTTGGTATACTAAAGAAGCACGTACATGTGCATGCTCAGTCACATCTGACTCTTTGCAACGTTCTCCAGGCAAGAATACTGGAGTGGGTTGTCATTTCCTTCTCCAGGGGATCTTCTGGACCCAGGGATTGAACCAGGATCTTCTGCAACTCTTGCCTTAGCAGGCAGATTCTTTTACCACTGAGCCACGTGGGGAGCCCAAAGTACACACAGCCCTGGGTTAAAAGACCTCACCCACTTATTAATCTACTTAGGGGTCAGTTTCCTAACACTAAGATATGAATATAGTCATATTCCTCTAGGAAGGTTGAAAGTACTAAATGAAATATACTAGAAACTGCATTTCCAAACTTTAGTGCACCTGTACTTGATTTAACTTTATTCTAAGAATCTGATCACTTCTTCCGTCCAAAACTGGAAACTCAAATGATAATTTAAAATATGGTAATCACCCCTCTCTTTTCACATCTTTCATATTTGATTCTTATACTGAGTACATCTTTTAAGTCTCATTTTTTTTTTAAATAACAAGCAAAATTTACCCCAGGATTAATTACCACATTTTCTGTTCTGTGACCAAGACTGCAAAGTACTTGTGTTTAAATTAATGGTGTCTCACTACTAAACAGGAGCCATTCATACTTCATGCTGCAAGATGGATCTGTATGATAAACCAAGCCTCAGAAGAAAAAGGGACACTGGTATATAACTGGCATGAAGAGTCCAAATGCAGATGACCAGCCAAAATTTTCCCTTTTTCTCAGTTATTTTGGCATGTAAATGTAGCTTCTTTTAAAGGAGGATTTGATAATGTTATAATACAGTCAATGACTTGCTGATGTAATGTGGAATGATACTTATATTCTGCATAGTTTTATCTATATTAAAATGTTGATTAAATAGAAATTTTATTTCAACTGGTTTTATTGAAATAAAAAGTCATTGTATTTTTCTTATTTTTTTTCCTAGCTCATTTTTAGCTGAAAATATAAATTCCTTAGGTTAGTATCATAAACTAGGTCATGCTACTGAAATGGAGCTTCCCTGAAAGAGTACATATAAAGAACTTGAAAAGTCACAACTAATTCTGAGCTAAAACACTGAAGGTACTATGATAAAATATTTGTCCTGAAGTTATTTTGCTAAGGCATGAATAAACAAAGATGCAGAAAATATTAAGTTCTTAAAATTTTGTATGCTTGTATGAGCAATATAATTCTTTATGTTTGTTGTAGAGAATAGAAAAAAAATGAAGCTATGATTCTGTCTATATTTATATATGGGTTGGCATCTATGATTGAATGATTGAAAGTTTAAACCAGTAAGCATAATGTCCAGTTCATTTCTAACTATCAATCTAGGAAATATTGGCAGAGGTTTATTTCCATAGACATGTTTCATGTTTACACAACTACATTTTTTTTATAAGGCAAGGAAAAGTTGTTTATTTACATAATTGATAATTTGGAAGGCCGTGATAATAGTTTTTTGTTTTATAAAAAGCTTGTATGGTACTTATCATCCATGAGAGTAGTGGATTAGGAAAGAATTAAAAATATTTCAAGTATTGAAATTGACTTTTGAGGCAGCAGTAGTTTGAATTATAGCAACAATTCTGTTGCTGTTTTATTTTAGCCCCATTTGAAGATTAAATAAAAATAAATAGGGCTTCCCTAGTGGCTCAGGTGGTAAAGAATCTGCCTGCAATTCTGGAGGCCTGTGTTCGACCCCTGGGTTGGGAAGATGCCCTGGAGAAGGGCATGGCAACCCACTCCAGTATTCTTGCCTGAACAGAAGAGTCTGGCAGGGTGCAGTGCAAAGGATTGCACAGAGTCAGACATGACTGAAGCTACTTAGCATGCACGCACATAGATAAAAATATTTTGGGGTGAGAAAAAAAGAAAATGACCAGACTAGAAAGTGACTAGATTTGGGTGAGGAAGATAAGTTGAGAAGGCTAAAAGAAATAAACAAACAAAACAAACAACAAAAAAACTTTGTGTTCCAAGGATTAAAAAATACTCAAAGACTGTAAGACAAAGTAAGTATAATACTGTATAATACTTCCATAACTCTTAAATGCTCAGTATGACATAGTTGACCAGTATATTTTTCAGAAAATATAAAAAATGGCAATATTTTTTTTTTAAAAATCCAGAAGCGCCAGGACAACATGCGCTCAGTGAAAGTGACATCTCAATAGCTGTATGTGGAAACATCCAGATTTTCTCCATAAGTTAAAACCCAAGATATCATAGACAGACACAAAGTGGGATCTTCTGATGTAGAGAAAAAGGGATGATACAACCTTGTTTTTAAGTCTCCCTTCTCCCTGTGGTTTCTTTTTATTAATGCCACTATCAAGCTTATCTCCTTGTAGTCTTCCTCTTAAACTATTAAGCTCTTCTCTTTCCACGCTTACCCAAGCAAAACTAAAACCTTGCTTGGAAAATTTTTTTAAACATAAAAAAAAAAAGTTAAAAAAAATAAAGCTAAGATTGAGTAAAATGATTAAATAAACCAAGAGAGTAATAGTCATCTAGATTAGAGGTAGAAAACTGATGACATATGGTCCCCTAAGTGTTTCGTTTAAACTATAGTGTCTTTTAAGATATGTCATTGATTTCTAACATTTAAAATTTCGCATAAAAATTCCAAAGAATATATACCTGACTTCTTGGAATATCAGAAGCACTGGCAACACAGGACTTTGCTCCTACACACCAGCAATTGACTGAACACAGCAGTTTCTACCTCTGTACTTTACTTATTGTCTCTCCAATTTTTCACATTTGCAGTGAAGTCCATTTCATCTAGTCAAATAGTGGAATGGAGTAGGTTTTATTTTAACTGGGTCAGAAACTCTTATAAGAAGGCAGTTGATGTGTTGGTGAGAACTGCAGTCATCAATATCTTTCTGAGTTTACATCCATACATGATTACTGGAAAAACCATACCTTTGACAAGATGGACCTTTGCTGGCAAATTATTGTCTCTGCTTTTTAATATGCTACCTAAGTTGGTAATAGCTTTTCTTCTAAGGAGCAAGAGTCTTTTAATTTCACAGCTGTAGTCACCATCTGCAGTAACTTTGGAGCCCAGGAAAATAAAGTATATCACGTTTCCACTGTTTCCCCATCTATTTGCCAGGAAGTGATGGAACATGATTCTATGATCTTTGTTTTTTGAATGTCGAGTTTTAAGACAACTTTTTCACTCTCCTCTTTCAATTTCATCAAGAGGCTCTTTAGTTCCTCTTTGCTTTCTGCCATAAGGGTGGTGCCATCTTCATATCTGAGGTTATTGATATTTCTCCTGGCAATCTCGATTCCAGCTTGTGTTTCATCTAGCCCAACATTTCGCATGATGTACCCTGCATGGAAGTTAAATAAGCAGGGTGACAATATAAATCTTGTCATACTCCTTTCCCAATTCAGAACCAGTCTGTTGTTCCTTGTCTAGTTCTAACTGGTGCTTCTTCTTTTTTTTTTTTTTAATTTTATTTTATTTTTAAACTTTACAATATTGTATTGGTTTTGCCAAATATCGAAATGAATCCGCCACAGGTATACATGTGTTCCCCATCCTGAACCCTCCTCCCTCCTCCCTCCCCATACCATCCCTCTGGGTCGTCCCAGTGCACCAGCCCCAAGCATCCAGTATTGTGCTTCGAACCTAGACTGGTGACTCATTTCATACATGATAGTATACATGTTTCAATGCCATTCTCCCAAATCTTCCCACCCTCTCCCTCTCCCCCAGAGTCCATGAGACTGTTCTATACATCAGTGTCTCTTTTGCTGTCTCATATACAGGGTTATTGTTACCATCTTTCTAAATTCCATATATATGTGTTAGTATACTGTATTGGTGTTTTTCTTTCTGGCTTACTTCACTCTGTAGGTGCTTCTTAACCTACATACAGGTTTTGCAGGAGGCAGGTCAGGTGGTCTGGCATTCCCATCTCTTTAAAAATTTTCCAGTTTGTTGTGATCCATAGTCAAAGGCTTTAGTGTAGCTGATGAAGCAGAAGTAGATGTTTTTCTGGAATTCTCTTGCTTTTTCTATGATCCAACAACTGGGCTCCAAAATCACTGCAGATGGTGACTGCAGCCATGAAATTAAAAGATGCTTACTCCTTGGAAGGAAAGTTACGACCAACCTAGACAGCATATTAAAAAGCAGAGACATTACTTTGCCAACAAAGGTCCATCTAGTCAAGGCTATGGTTTTTCCAGTGGTCATGTATGGATCTGAGAGTTGGACTCTAAAGAAGCTGAGTGCCTAAGAATTGATGCTTTTGAACTGTGGTGTTGGAGAAAAGTCTCAAGGGTCCCTTGGACTGCAAGGAGATCCAACCAGTCCATCCTAAAGGAGATCAGTCCTGGGTGTTCATTGGAAGGACTGATGTTGAAGCTGAAACTCCAATATTTTGGCCACCTGATGTGAAGAGTTGACTCCTTTGAAAAGACCTTGATGCTGGGAAAGATTGAGGGCAGGAGGAGAAGAGGATGACAGAGGATGAGATGGCTGGATGGCATCACCAACTGGATGGACATGGGTTTGGGTGGACTCTGGGAGCTGGTGACAGACAGGGAGGCCTGGCGTGCTGTGGTTCATGGGGTTGCAAAGAGTTGGACACGATTGAGTGACTGAACTGAACTGAACTGAACATATATCGTTCATTAAATTGGAGAAGGCAATGGCACCCCACTCCAGTACTCTTGCCTGGAAAATCCCATGGATGGAGAAGCCTGGTAGGCTGTGGTCCATGGGGTCGCTAAGAATCAGACACAACTGATCAACTTCACTTTCACTTTTCACTTTCATGCATTGGAGAATTCATTAAATATGGATGACTAAATCCAGCCGTAGAGAATTAGAAATGAACACCAAGAGGCAGAAAATCACTGGCGTGTCATCTTAAATCTTCCCACCACAAAGATTTCCTCATACCATAGGGAACCTGGCAAATTCACTTAGGAGGCAAGAAGTTTCCTGAGAAGTTAGGGAAATAGGAAGAGAAAGAAGAGAGAATAGATGAACCTTGCCCAGGGAGAAATGAAATCTATCAACAGTACAAATTTCTGTGTTTTCCAAGAACCAAGTTAAATATGAAAAGAAGAGCCTTAGATTATTACTAAAGCCCAGAAATTTCTCATTCAGTCCTGTGGCAAAGCCTGGCTAGACATGCTGCTGCTGCTAAGTCACTTCAGTCGTGTCTGACTCTGTGCGACCCCATAGACGGCAGCCCACCAGGCTCCCCCGTCCCTGGGATTCTCCAGGCAAGAACACTGGAGTGAGTTGCCATTTCTTTCTCCAATGCATGAAAGTGAAAAGTGAAAGTGAAGTCACTCAGTTGTGTCCGACTCCCAGTGACCACATGGACTGCAGCCCACCAGACTCCTCCTCCCTTGGGATTCTCCAGGCAAGAGTACTGGAGTGGGGTGCCACTGCCTTCTCTGTGGCTAGACATAGATCCAACCAAAACAGAACACAGCCTATCAGAAACAAAATGTCCATAGATTAAAGTAGAAAATCTTATACTTTTCAGTCAAACCAAGTGAATTCAGATGTCTGAGTGCTCCCTGTTCCCAGTTTATCTCCAGGGAACTAGTTATATACAGAATAAATATAATTATCATGTGAAGGCAAAGATGGAACCAAGGAGAGTATGGCTTAAGCAAACCCAAGCTCAAAATTTTTAAGAATTGAGAGTTAAGTGAGGATGAAGTGGGCTATATAAAAATTAAATTGTTACACATGTGCCAAAGTTAATTCTTTTGTAAACCTACATAATATTGCCATTTTGTTTTGCTCTCAAGTAACTAATAACATTTGTTGAGCCACTGCACTAAACAATGTTTTCTTTGCTTTAAATAATCCATCAGTCATCACCAGTGCTGTATTAGCTAGGCACTGCTGTTATTCTCTTTTTATAGATGAGAACAGAAAGCAGAGAAGAGGTAACTTGCTTTCTCCATAGCCTGAAAGCAGTAGAGCCCAATTTGAACCAAGCAGTTTGAGTCCAGAAGCTGTGTGCTCTTAATCACTGCTGCACTGTGAAAGCTCAAGTTAAAGAATTGCTCCAGGTATTATTAACCAGATGCATCTGCACCCAACCAACCATCTATCTAAAACGTGGGTCTTTGACAGCAGTTCCTTTGTTACCTGTTACACAATTTGTGACTGAAAAAGGAGTCTCCTTAGGGTAGGTATCACCAGCCTTGTTTGAAGCTGTCAGTGCTTGTTGGACAGAGAAAGGATTGGGGTTCACCTCAGTATGCTACAAGAATAAGCATCAGCAAGAGCAGAATCATTTTCATTCACACAACTTCAACCATGGGAGTTAAGGTAATAAGACCATACTGGTGTATGAAATTCACCTTGAATGCCCATATTATCTTAAGCAGTATCTCTGGAAAGCATGTAAACAAATGAGTTTTCTTTTAAAAACACAATATGCCTAAATGTACAGGCAATGATTTTTAAATTTCAAAATGAGCATTTCTGACTAGATATATGGATAGATTCCATATGGCTTTCCAGGTAGTGCTAGTGGTAAAAACTCACCTCCCAATTCAGGAAACATAAGAGACCTGGGTTCGACCCCTGAGTTAGGATGACCCCCTGGAGGAGGGCATGGCAACCCACTCCAGTATTCTTGCCGGAGGAAATTCACGGACAGAGGAACCTGGCGGGCTACAGTTCACAGGACTGCAAAGAGTCAGATATGATGGAAACAACTTAGCATTCACACACATGGATAGATTGCTAACTTAATAGAACACAAATCATGTTTTATGTTACTTCAACTGTATAGCATTCTTAGAATCTGCAATCTCCATGATTTGGTATCCTACTTCTCTTAGGTTGTATATTTCACAGGGAGTCTCCCAGGGAGCAAGGCTCTGAAAAGACAGGCTAGTGCCCAGCTGTTGTTGGGGAACGATGATTTCTTATAAAGATAGATGGGTAGCAAAGAGTCAGGCAGGACGTAGAGACTTAGCCACTGAACAACAACGACAGAAGACTGCAAAGCGCTTACACATTTCCTGGACCATCTGGTTTGTACTGGAGGGAAAAGCGTTGTCAGAAGCCACTGAAGAAGTCCCATTCCCATTTTGCCTGAACCGTTTGTCTGGTTGAGAGATATATTAAGTTGAAGTAGTCATGTAAATCCCCTGTAGATCAAAGTAAATAAATGGGGAAACGGAGATGTTTTCTGAATTGCTCCTTTCTCTTCTATGAATGGACACTAAAAGCAGCCAGGTACACTGAGCAGATTTCAGGCACTACTGACTTTCTCCTTGATTTGTTTAGAGAACTACAATTGAGTTATTTCAATAAAGGAAACAAGCATTTCACTTACCTACCTGCTTTTATTACTCTCATTCTTCTAGTCAGTTAAGTTTTGACTTGGAACATGTAATAAAAATTTTTTACCTTACTCCTTTTTTTTTTCCCATATGGTTATAATTCTGTACGTTAACTTCTAAGAACAGTGTTGGAGTTTTATTACTTGTTCTGGTTAAGTCTGGACTTTGAACACTTTTCCAAGGATACAATTAAATTGATGACTGTTTGAAATGTTTGGTTACATGAGATGGAAGTCTCTAAGATTTTTGGATTCGATGTGCTTTTAAAAGTATTTTTACAGAAATTATTGCTCCCATTATTCTATCCATCCATTTGTATAAGAACAATACTGACCAGCAGTATAATTTTTCATATATTTTTTCCTTTCAGAAGACTACTTGGGTCGTTCTACAATTCCAGCTTTGTGAAAGTGTCAGTCTCTGTTAGAATTTATCAGGTTGCTATCTGTGAAGGTAAGTAAAGATACAAAATGAAGTCACTTCACCGCAGATTAGAAGTGGGGGATCAAGGGGAATTGGTAAACCGCTTAATTTTTCTTTTTAATTTAAATAAGTTAAAAATATAAACCAAAATCACTTCAAAGATATCTATTTTTATTTTGGGAATATTCCCTAACACTAGTCTTTCTCATTACATGACTTGCTTATTTATTTTACTGTTTTATCCTTGTGTCTCATATGTATAGAACAGTCTTATGGACTCTGTGGGAGAGGGAGATGGTGGGAAGATTTGGGAGAATGGCATTGAAGCATGTATAATATCATGTATGAAACAAGTTGCCAGTCCAGGTTTGATGCATGATACTAGATGCTTGGGGCTGGTGCACTGGGACGACCCAGAGGGATGGTATGCGGAGGGAGGAGGGAGGAGGGTTCAGGATGGGGAACACATGTATACCTGTGGCGGATTCATTTCGATATTTGGCAAAACTAACACAATATTGTAAAGTTTAAAAATAAAATAAAATTTAAAAAAAATTCTGCATTCTTCGGTGACTACCACTTAATCTGTCTCATTTTTTGCATCCTGATCTTTTATGTCTCTGAATATCAGAATATATTAGACTTTGGGTTTCTTTCTCTTTCATGCCCTACATGGAATTTTAAGTTCCATAGCTTCTGACTGCCTCTATGTTCTTATAACGTTCAATTTTTGAGTAGCCCTACATTTTCTCCTGAACTCTATAAATATACTATATGACTTAAAGTTTAGCAGACATCTTAAATCTAGCACATCCAATGCTGGATTACTGATTCCTAACCACCCCCCTCCCCTATACATACCCACCAAATCTGTTCCTATCACAATGTTCTCATAGTTCAGCGAACAACCACAACAGTATGCCTGTGTGCTAAAGTCAAAATCCTTGAAAATAACCTTTGCATCACTCCTCTCTCTTCATCCATATCCAATACGTGTTTTGCATTCTACACCTTCAAATTATATCCTGGAACTCTCACCATTCCCACTACTCCCACCATTTCTACACAGATTATTGTATGTAGTAATTTTCTCCCTTGTCTCCCCTCTTCCAGTTCTGGTGATCCCTAACACCCTATAATCTATTCTTTCACAGTAGATAAGATCCTTTTAATATATCCATCATATCAAGTCAGTTTTCTGCCCTAAACTTTCAAGTGGTTTTCCTTCTCACTTTACCCAGAGTCCCAACCATGGCATGCATATAAGACATGGCCTTGGCCTATCTCTCTGAATTCATTTCAACTCTATGCCCTTTGTTCCGTGGGCCTCATCCACTCTGGACCCTGCTGTTCTTTGAGTACACCAAATCCCCTCCTGCCTTTTTGCTTACTCTGTATGCCTGAAAATTTCTTACACCAATATCTGGATAGCTCTTTGCCTCACTCCATTTTGACCTCTGCTCAACTATCTCTTCTGGGAGAGCTTACTTGTTTTCATAGCCACCCAATGTCTTTTACTGGAGAATGTAGTCTCTTTGTTGAAGTTCTTACTGTGTCCATCTATTCATCTCCTGAGACCGTGAGCTTCTTTATGACCATTTACTTGAACTCTTTATCAGGTAGATTGCTTATCTCTGCTCCATAAAAGTCTTTTTCTGGGGATTTGCTGTTTATTTGTTGTTGTTGTTATTGTTTGTTTATTTGGGAACGTATTCCTCTGTCTCCCTGTGTTTATCTGCTGCTGCTGCTGCTGCTAAGTCGCCTCAGTCCTGTCCGACTCTGTGTGACCCCATAGACGGCAGCCCACCAGGCACCCCCGTCCCTGGGATTCTCCAGGCAAGAACACTGGAGTGGGTTGCCATTTCCTTCTCCTACATGTGAAAATTGCTCAGTCATGTCTGACTCTTTGTGACTCCATGGATTGTAGCTTACCAGGGTCCTTTGTCCATGGGATTTTCCAGGCAAGAATACTGGAGTGGGTTGCTATTTCCTTCTCCAGGGGTCTATCTACATGCATTAGGTGAAATGACAACCTCCCTCAGTCTTGAAGGAGTGGTTTGCATTGTAGTTGTCTTCTGTGGCCCAGAAGTTCAATCTCCCCCAGCCACCAGAACCAGCCACTCACTTGGGCTGTGTGTACCTGCTCTAATAGAGCTGTGGCTGCTGCATGGGGAAAATGGGGTTCAGAGTGCTAGCATGGCCTGGTTATTATGGCTTGGCCACTGTAGGCTTGGAGTCACTTGCCTGTCCCAGTTACGGGGTTATGGCTTGATGTCTGCATAGAGGGGTCAGGGCTTGGAGCGTTTGTCTGGCCTGGACCTGGTTTGCCTGCTGTGTAGGGAGGGCAGGACTCAGGGTGCTCATCTGTGCCAGGTGTGATTAAGTTTGTGCGAGAAGACTAGGTTTGAGACACTCCCTTAGGCTGATCACAGCTTGATTGTTGTGTGAGGAGGGTAGGACTAGCGAAATGGCACCCATAGGCTCTGTCATGAGACTGTAAAAATGGCATCTGCCAGTGCTTCTGTTCCTGAATAAAATCCCTACAGGTTCCTGCCTCTATGCCAGCTGCTTTAAAATTAGTAACTGAGTCTCCTTCACTTATAGATAAGATATTTTTTCAGTCTGTTGCTTTCACACTGCATCTTAGCCTGAGTGGGTTTGCTTGCAAGCCCTTTAAGAGTGGATTCTGGGGCTTCCCTGGTAGCTCAGACAGTTAAAAATGGAGTCTCTGCTCTCTGCAATACAGACTCTCCTGGTTGGAATCCCCTTTGATTTTCAAAACCAGACACTGTGGGGGCTCATCTTTTCAGTGCTAACATCTGGGGTTGGGATGCCCGATGTGAGGTACAAGCCCTTCTCTCCTCAAGAGAGTTTTGTATTGGGGGATACTACCTGACTGTGGGCTTCCCTCGTGGCTCAGTTGGTAAAGAATCTGCCTGCAATGCAGGAGACCCCAGTTTGACTCCTCAGTTGGGAAGATCCACTGGAGAAGGGATAGGCTACCCACTCCAGTATTTTTGGGCTTCCCTGTGGTTCACCTGGTAAAAAAATCTGTGTGGGAGGCCTGAGTTTGATCCCTGGGTTGGGAAGATCTCCTGGAGAAGGGAAAGGGTACCCACTCCAGTACTCTGGCCTGGAGAACTCCATGGACTCTATAGTCCAAGGGGCCGTAAAGAGTCGGGCATGACTGAGCAAACATCACTTTCACTTTCACTTTCCTGATTGTGGGATCACTATGTCTGAGGAGGGGTTGAAGGTGAGGCTATGTCTCTGCCACTTCAACCCTTGTCAGTGTATCCCTTTTGTCTTTTGTTGTGGGGATACTGTTCATCTAGATTTCAGGTTCTTTTCAAAGGAAAATTACTCCATATGTAGATGTAAATTTGTTGTGCCCATGGGAGTAGGTGACTTCAGGTTCTTTCTATACCACCACTGCAGATGCCTCTCAATTTATTTTTATTTCTGAAAGTTCCATTTGGTTTTATTTTTTCTCTTTTTCATTTTTTTTGTCATTTTTTATGTCAATATGTCATTTTGTATTTCTTTATATATTTTGCATACATAATTGTGTCTTTTATTTCTTTAAATATCTTATAAATATAAAATTAATGGCAATATTTGTTTTTGCTGCCTATCTTAAAAGATTATTTTCTTATAAATTTGACTCTCTGTAATACAAGCTCATATTTGGTTGATCTTATAATGTGTGAAAACTGGGGCTTAAATTGAAGAGGCTCTCATCCAGAGAAGATTCACTTTTTTTTTTTTTAAGCCAGAAAGTATTATCAATCTTTTGGCCCCTTTCAGACTCTCTGGCTCATTATAGTAGACTCTTCCATTTACCTTCCTCCTCTTCCTTTAGGCAATCATGATATTGAAAATTGCTTAGGAATGACACACCTTTCTTCTGTGCTTATTGATTCAAGCTCAGGTTTCAGGGTCACCTCCTTTCCCTTGGAAGTTTAATTCCACCTCCATAACTCAATATTACAACAAATTCATATTTTATCCAAGGTCGATCCACTTTCCCACACTGATAAAGTCCTGGGTATACATACTATGCTGCTGCTGCTGCTGCTAAGTCGCCTCAGTCCTGTCCGACTCTGTGTGACCCCATAGACGGCAGCCCACCAGGCTCCCCGTCCCTGGGATTCTCCAGGCAAGAACACTGGAGTGGCTTGCCATTTCCTTCTCCAATGCATGAAAGTGAAAAGTGAAAGTGAAGCTGCTCAGTTGTGTCTGACTCTTAGCGACCCCATGGACTGCAGCCTACCAGGCTCCTCCGTCCATGGGATTTTCCAGGCAAGAGTACATACTATATTGGAAGCAAAACTCAATTATCTGTAATTATCTGAGTAATTCTTTTATTTAGTAATGTTTTGTATTGATTAGTATTACATTTTACAGAATTCCAACATGTGACTGAAGTTTTCTTATTCTTTTAAAAAAGAAAAAGAATTTAATGACTCACATAATTGTTTCCAAATGTTCTAAAATACTCAGGCATGATCAAGAATGGCTCCCAGAATTGGTTGCAAAATCTTTCTGAGTGCTGTTGCTGGTTTTGCTATGAAATTTATTGCTTTTCTGAATTGCTAATTTTTTCCTGAAATGCTGATCTTGTCTCTAATGCTGCCAAAGACTGTGTCTCACTCAGCCAATATTTACAACTATTTCATTTTGCTCTGTAAAGGCTAACTTGTCCTTTTAGATTTTCTATAACCCTCTTTTATCCACTTAATAATGTGGGACAATTTCCCCTGGGCTGAGTCAAACACTTTTGAATGGTCATTCAGACGCTTTCTTCAGTCTTAATATCTCTACATGAAGTGCTTGTCTTTTGACAACCTCCTATGGATTCAGTGAAACGTCTTAATCTTTGTTTCCTGGTACTCTAGTCATCTTCATCATGTAACAGTTGATTCCAAAAACTTGTCATGCAAACAAGGCTTCTGCCAGCTTGCTTTCACATCATGCTTTAGCAAAATGTTGTTATTTATTTGTAATTTGAAGAATGCTATGAATGGCAAGATTGCTGTATGAGTGTAAACAATCTAATTTTTGAAATGAGGGATGACAGGGAAAACTTCTATGGAAAGGTGAAATTGAAAGTGAAGACTGAGGATAAGTAATCAGCCAGGGTTTAAGGGGGAGAAAAGGAAGTAGAAAAAGAAACATTCTCAGCAGAGGGAAAAATATGTGCAAAGGCTTTGAGGAACAGCAAAAAAGCAGTTACAGAAACCAAAAACACACAGTGATGGAAGTGGTTAGAAATGACGTTGGGAGAAGTGTGAAGAATTTTAACGTCAGATAGAACATGTTAATAAAATGAGACTTAAATCTAAGAACAAAGTGAGACATTTAAGGTGTTTAGTATATTAAACAATTACATTTGAAAAAAAAAATTGCCATAATGGGAAAAAAGGGATTTGGTTGAGAGTAGGGGCAAGAGTGGACTCCAGGAGACCTACTTGGAGTTGTAGCAGTGGTGTAAGTGAGAATTAGTGGTGACCGTTACAGTGGAAATGGAAAGAAGGAGTTAGATTTAAAAGATACTGAGACACGGAATAGGATTTGGCCACTGATATAGAATGATGAAAAAGAAGAAGAGTCCATAAAATTAACTTCAATTTTCAATGAAAAGATGGTCTTTTCACTCTTGATAAATGGTTGATGAAAAATCACTATATTCAGTCCATACTTCCTTTTTTCCATTTTCAACCTACCTGACTCCCTTTCATATTCCTGCTCTTCCCACCATACCCTTTGCCACTTGTACATTTTCCTTTCAAAAATGACTGAGATTTTTGTCTTCCTTTCTTTTGTATTAGGTACAACAAGGAACTAAGTTCTTTTCAGTAACCCCAACACCCATCCCATTTTGTCTATTTGTTTTTCCCTTGGAAAAATTGAACAAATAATACATTTTAGTATTAGAATCTTTCATATTTTCTCAGCCTGTTGAAGAGGGAGAATAAAAAATAGTTTATTTTTCCAATTCTGGGTTGTTTTTTTTTTATGTGATGACTTAGTTTAATCCCAAATATGCTTGAAATAATTATGAAAATCACAAATTTAATTTCAGGAAGCTCTCTTATTTATTAATGGTATCAGCTTAAATTGGCAGGAAAATCACCTCCCTAATATCTGACCCAATCTCCGATGACTTATCCTGATTGCCTAAGAGTGGCTTCTTAAGATCTAAATTACTTTCAGTTGATTTCATTATTACTTTCAAGATGATATGTCACCTTATGCAGCTCAGCTTCCAACTAGTATCTTTCTAAACTACATTAATGAGAAACAGTGGTACTAGTTTAGAATTTTATTAAAATGTAACTCTGGCAATGGAATTGTATTAAAGTTATCCAGAGAAACAAAACAAATAGGATATTAAATATAGATGAGAATTGGTTCAGATGATTATGGAGGCTGAGAAGTCTCACAATCTGCTGTCTGCAAGCTGAAGACCCAGGAAACCTGGCTGTGTATTTCTAGCCTGAATTGGAACAGAACCAGAGAAGTTGATGGTGTAAATCCTAGTTCAAAGGCAAAAGACTGCTAACTCAAATGGGCAGGCAGTAAGGGCAGGCAGAACAAATATCCTCTGCTTCTGTTTTATTCAGGCCCCTGGACAGATTGAATGTTGCCCATTCACACTGGGGAGGGACTAAACGCACCAATTGAAATGCTAATCTCATCTATAAACACCTTCATAGATACATCCGGAAATAATATTTAATTTGGAAATTCCACCCAATTGACAAAAAATTTACCATCACAGAAATCATTTGCTATGCCTATATGTATATTGTTAAACAAAAATTAGAACATCTGATTGCATTTTATGTTATCAAAGACAAAATGCACCAACTGAGGAAAGATTTTTTTGAGCCTAAAGGTCCATCTAGTCAAGGCTATGGTTTTTCCAGTGGTCATGTATGGATGTGAGAGTTGGACTGTGAAGAAAGCTGAGCACTGAAGAATTGATGCTTTTGAACTGTGGTGTTGGAGAAGTCTCTTGAGAGTCCCTTGGACAGCAAGGAGATCCAACCAGTCCATCCTAAAGGAGCTCACCCCTGGGTGTTCTTTGGAAGGAATCATACTAAGGCTGAAACTGCAGTACTTTGGCCATCTCATGCAAAGAGTTGACTCATTGGAAAAGACCCTGATGTTGGGAGGGATTGGGGGCAGGAGGGGAAGGGAACAACAGAGGACGAGATGGCTGGATGGCATCACTGACTCGATGGACATGGGTTTGGGTGGACTCTGGGAGTTGGTGATGGACAGGAAGGCCTGGCATTCTGCGATTCATGGGGTTGCAAAGAGTTGGACATGATTGAGTGACTAAACTGAACTGAACTGAATGCAAGAGGAAGAGCATTACAGATATGAAGATTACAGAATGTTGTGGAATAGTGATTTTGGCTTAGACTTTTATAGGAAGAAGGTAATTTACAGGTGGAGTGATTTAGATTTCTAATCATTTTGCAATTAGGGGAAATCTCTGTCAGCAGAATGGCGAGCATTTACCTCTGTGTCTAGTTCTTCAGAGAGGGACAAACAGTTCTAATATGCCTAAATTCTTGAGGCAAAGAATAAGAATTCAGAGGGTTTGCATTTAGTCTTATCAGAAATATCCATGAGTCATCTGCAAATCTTATGGGAGTCAGTAAAAGACTAGACAGTGAATATTGTCAGTTCTTGTGGGGAAATGTGGTTCTTTATGGTAAACTATCCTGGAATATAAAATGCCGGGAAGGTTTCAAAACATGGAAGTGGGCAGAGATTTAACAATCGCTGTCTTCTAGGTAAATGGGACTCAGGCAATGTTAATATTGTCACTTTTCTACATGTGAATTCTAAGTCCTTGACAGAAATAAGTTTATTTTCATCATTCTTCCCAGGTGCTGCTTATTCTAAAAAATTGTGTCACAACTCAAATTTTGGAAACTTTTGAATATAAAAAGTTAATAGAGAAGTTAATTTGATGGGAACATAAACAGATTAATCTAGAATTTGCAGGAATATGAAACCATCTGCTTTAGGTTTACTAAATTAGAAGGAAACACTACTTTATTAAATGTGACATTTTATATCTTTCATTTGCTTTATTTATATGACAATATTCAAGAGTTTTACTTATCATGGTTAGAATATACTCCTACCAAATATTATCAGTTTCTTGGTTGAAATAAAACAGTTGCTTGCTTAGCAAATGATATTATAGTGCTTGTTTAAATTTGACCTGTTTATACTATGTTGATTAAATATGAATCAAATGCTCCAGAGTATTATTGTTTTAATACTTTTCCTGGAAGCTTGACAACAAATCTCATATATTAAGTTCAGCAAAATTATTTACATACTTAGAGTCTGTCAAATGATGTATGATCCCATCCTGAGTTGATGAACATCCTTCTGTTTTGGGGCAAATTTCAAATAAAAGCTCTGCTTGAGCTTTTTTCTCAGTAGCTGCTAGTCCATCACCCTGGGCTGGTTGCCAAGCAATAATGTGATTGCTTCACAGTCAGTGGGAAGTAATTCAGCGCACTTTTCCATTTGTAATGCTTCTCAATAAGGAATGAGGTTGTTAGGCAACAGACGACACAGGGTAGGAGCAGAAAAAGACTTCAGAGTTAGGAATTCACACCAAATACCACTTTATTTTCTATACTGAGTCAATATTTTAAACTTTTATTTTGAAATAATTCTTAGATGCACACAAAAGCTGCAGGAGTATACAGATAGCTCCTGTGCACTCTCCAGCCAGGTTCCCCTAAAGATAACATCTCATAAAATTTCAAGTGAAGTGAAAGTTGCTCAGTTGTGTCCCACTCTATGCGACCCCTTGGAATTCTCTGGCCAGAATACTGGACTGGGGTAGCCTTTCCCTTCTCCAGGGAATCTTCCCAACCCAGGGATCAAACCCAGGCCTCCTGCATTGCAGGTGGATTGTTTACCAGTTGAGCCACAAGGGAAGCCCAAGAATACTGGAGTGGGTAGCCTATCCCTCCTCCAGTGGATCTTCCTGACCCATGCCAACATCAAAATCAAGAATTATTGAATTTCACATTTTTACATGTAATTTTTTGGGTTTAGTTGTACGAACAATCACATATACGGATTCATATAGCTGCCATCACAAATTGAGTACTGAAGGGTTCCATAATCTCAAAGAAATTCTTTTGTGCTCTCTCTTCCTTGTCACACCCTCCCTACCAATCCTAACCCTGGCAATCGTGATTTTGTTCTTGTTTTTATTTATTTAGCCATTCTAAAGCATTCAAAGTGATGTCTCATCATGGTTTTAACTTATATTTCTTTAATGGCTAATATATTTCTTTTCATGTGATTTCTTTTGCCATTCATATATTCTCTTTGATGAAGTGTCTATTCCAAAATTTTGCCCATTCTTCAATTAAATTCTGTTTTACTGGTTGAGTTTATAGAGTTTTTTATATACTCCAGACACAGGCGCTGCATAACATAAGCAGTATGCACAGTTTCCTCCTGGCTTTAGACTGTCTTTTCAACCTCTTAATCGTCTTCTGTAGAGCAAAAGTGTTTTAATTTTAATAAAGTTTAATTAATCAATATTTTTATGTGTGAATCATAGATTCATTTTTTGTGTGTGAATCACATAGTCATTGCCTTTTCTAAGAACTCATTGTCTAACCCAAAATAGAAAAATAGCATTTCCTCCTATGTTTTATTCTGAAAATTGTATAGATTTAGGTTTTATATTCACAGAAGGTGATGGCATCCCACTCCAGTACTCTTGCCTGGCAAATCCCATGGATGGAGGAGCCTGGTAGGCTGCAGTCCATGGGGTCGCTCAGAGTCGGACACACCTGAGCAACTTCCTTTTCACTTTTCACTTTCATGCATTGGAGAAGGAAATGGCAACCCACTCCAGCATTCTTGTCTGGAGAATCCCAGGGACAGGGGAGCCTGTTGGGCTGCCGTCTATGGGGTCGCACAGAGTTGGACACGACTAAAGCGACTTAGCAGCAGCAGCAGCAGCAGGTTTTATATTTATATCGGTAATCCATTTTGAGTTAATTTTTTGTATAGGTTTTGATGTTTAAGTTGAGGCTTATATTCTACCTAGCAGTGTCCAATTATTCCATTTGTTGGAAAAACTATCTTAGCTCCATTGAACTGCTTTTGCTTCTTTGTCAAAAATAAGCTGGCCGTACTTGTGAGAGTCGATTAATGGATTCTGTCCTGCTCGACTGGTATTAGTGTCAGTTGCTCTACCCATACCCCTGTTATACTTACTGTAAAGTACGTAGAAAGTCTTAAAATATGGTAAAGTAATTTTTATAATTTTATTCTTCATTTTCAAGATTATTTTAGCTGTATTTAGAAGATTTATACTTCAGTGCTTCATTTTGGGAAGGTATTTTCATAGTAATTTTTACACTTTAAATTCAAATTGTTCATTCAGTTCAATTTGGTTCAGTTGCTCAGTCATGTATGACCTTTTGTGACCCCAGGGATTGCAGCACGCCAGGCCTCCCTATCCATCACCAACACCTGGAGCTTACTTAAACTCATGTCTATTAAGTCAGTGCTGCCATCCAACCATCTCATCCTCTGTCCTCCCCTTCTCCTCCTGCCTTCAATCTTTCCCAGCATCAGGGTCTTTTCCAAAGAGTCAGTTCTTTGTATAAGGTGGTCAAAGTATTTGAGTTTCAGCTTCAACATCAGTCCTACCAATGAATATTCAGGACTGATATCCTTTAGGATGGACTGGTTGGATCTCCTTGCAGTCCAAGGGGCTCTCAAGAGTCATTTCCAACACCACAGTTCAAAAGCATCAATTCTTTGGCACTCAGCTTTCTTAATAGTCCAACTCTTATATATATACATATGTGAGAGTATATCGAAAAACCATAGCCTTGACTAGATGAACCTTTGTTAGCAAAGGGCTTTTTAATATGCTGTCTAGGTTGGTCATAACTTTTCTTCCAAGGAGAAAATTCTTTGAATTTCATGGCTGCAGTCACCATCTGCAGTGATTTTGGAGCCCCCCAAAATAGTCTTTCACTGTTTCCACTGTATCCCCATCTATTTGCCATAAACTGATGCGACCAGATGCCATGATTTTGTTTTCTGATTCTGTTTTAAACCAGCTTTTTCACATTCCTGTTTCACTTTCATCAAGAGGCTCTTTAGTTCTTCTTCACTTTCTGCAATAAGGGTGGTGTCATCTGCATATCTGAGGTTATTGATATTTCTCCTGGCAATCTTGATTCCAGTTTGTGTTTCTTCCAGCCCAGCATTTCTCATGATGTTCTCTGCGTATAAGTTAAATAAGCAGGGTGACAATATACAGCCTTGACCTACTCCTTTCCTGATTTGGAACCAGTCATTGTTCCGTGTCTAGTTCTAACTGTTGCTTCCTGATCTGCATACAGGTTTCTCAAGAGGCAGGTCAGGTGGTCTGGTATTCCCATTTCTTTCAGAATTTTCCACAGTTTATTGTGATCCACACAGTCAAAGGCTTTGGCATAATCAGTAAAGCAGAAATGATGTTTTTCTGGAACTCTCTTGCTTTTTTGATGATGCAATGGATGTTGGCAATTTGATCTCTCGTTTCTCTGCCTTTTCTAAAACCTGCTTCAACATCTGGAAATTCACTGTGCATGTACTGTTGAAGCCTGGCTGGGAGAATTTTGAGCATTACTTTACTAGCATGTGAGATGAGTGTAATTGAGCGGTGGTTTTAGCATTCTTTGGCATTGCCTTTCTTTGGGATTGTAATGCAAACTGACCTTTTCCAGTCCTGTGGCCACTGCTGAGTTTTCCAAATTTGCTGGCATATTGAGTGCAGCACTTTCACAGCATCATCTTTTAGGAACTGAAATAGCTCAACTGGAATTCCATCACTTCCACTAGCTTTGTTCATAGTGATGCTTCCTAAGGTCCACTTGACTTCACATTCCAGGATGTCTGGCTGTAGGTGAGTGATCACACCATTGTGATTATCTGGGTCATGAAGATCTTTTTTTGTACAGTTCTTCTGTGTATTCTTGCCACCTCTTCTTAATATCTTCTGCTTCTGTTAGGTCCATACCATTTCTGTCCATCTTTGAGCCCATCTTTGCGTGAAATGTTCCCTTGGTATCTCTAATTTTGTTGAAGAGATCTCTAGTCTTTCCCATTCTATTGTTTTCCTCTATTTCTTTGCAAATTGTTCATTACACACACACACACACACACACACACACACACACACATACTGAAATATGTTTGATTTTTGTGTAATGTTCTTATATCGTTTGAACTAGCTATGCTTACATATTAGGTCTAGAAAATTTTTCTTAATGGAGTCTTTGGGATTTTCTATGTAGAGAATCATACCATCCAGGAATAGGGACAATTATATTTCTTCCTTTTCCAATCCATATGTCTTTAATTTCCTTTTTTGGCCTTGTTTCCTTTTTAGACTTCCAGTGTTATATTGGAAAGGAGTGACAGTATATAATATCTTTGCTTAATTCTTAGTTTTTGGTGGAAAGCATTTAGTCTCAGGTAAATAAGTGTGATGTTAACTATACATAGATATTTTTTATTAAATTGATAAAATTCTATCTAAGTTTGTTGATAGTTTTTACATGAGTGGATATTGCATTTTGGCAAGTATCTTTTCATTTTTATGCTGCTAATATGGTGAGTTACATTGACTTTCAAATACTGAATCAGCTTTGCTTTCCTGGAATCAACCCACTTGATCATAGTGCATGATTCTTTTCATATATTTCTAGATTCTATAAGCTAATATTTTATTGGAGATTTTTGCATATATTTTCATGAGGGAAAAAGAAAAAGTTGCTCAGTAGTATGCAACTCTTTGTGACCCTGTGGACTATAGTCCACCAGGCTCTTCTGTCCCTGAAATTCTCCAGGCAAGAATACCAGAGTAGGTAGCCATTACCTTCTCTAAGGGATCTTCCTGACCCAGGGATCAAACCAGACCCAGGGACTAAACTTGGGTTCTCCTGTTTTGCAGGCAGATTCTTTTTTTTTTTTTTGTGATACAATCTTTTTTTTTTCCCTAATTTTATTTTATTTTTAAACTTTACATAATTGTATTAGTTTTGCCAAATATCAAAATGAATCCGCCACAGGTATACATGTGCTCTCCATCCCGAACCCTCCTCCCTCCTCCCTCCCCATACCATCCCTCTGGGCCGTCCCAGTGCACCAGCCCCAAGCATCCAGCATCATGCATCGAACCTGGACTGGCAACTCGTTTCCTACATGATATTTTACATGTTTCATTGCCATTCTCCCAAATCTTCCCACCCTCTCCCTCTCCCACAGAGTCCATAAGACTGTTCTATACATCAGTGTCTCTTTTGCTGTCTCGTACACAGGGTTATTGTTACCATCTTTCTAAATTCCATATATATGCGTTAGTATACTGTATTTATGTTTTTCCTTCTGGCTTACTTCACTCTGTATAATAGGCTCCAGTTTCATCCACCTCATTAGAACTGATTCAAATGTATTCTTTTTAATGGCTGAGTAATACTCCATTGTGTATATGTACCACAGCTTGCTTATCCATTCATCTGCTGATGGACATCTAGGTTGCTTCCATGTCTTGGCTATTATAAACAGTGCTGCGATGAACATTGGGGTACACGTGTCTCTTTCCC
This sequence comes from Bos javanicus, assembly GCF_032452875.1. Classification (NCBI taxonomy): domain Eukaryota; kingdom Metazoa; phylum Chordata; class Mammalia; order Artiodactyla; family Bovidae; genus Bos; species Bos javanicus. The sequence goes on from NC_083869.1 coordinate 8,401,834, forward strand.
TTCTGGTTTCCTCAGTGTGTATGCCCAGCAGTGGGATTGCTGGATCATAAGGCAGTTCTATTTCCAGTTTTTTAAGGAATCTCCACACTGTTCTCCATAGTGGCTGTACTAGTTTGCATTCCCACCAACAGTGTAAAAGGGTTCCCTTTTCTCCACACCCTCTCCAGCATTTATTATTTGTAGACTTTTGGATCGCAGCCATTCTGACTGGTGTGAAATGGTACCTCATAGTGGTTTTGATTTGCATTTCTCTGATAATGAGTGATGTTGAGCATCTTTTCATGTGTTTGTTAGCCATCTGTATGTCTTTTTTGGAGAAATGTCTATTTAGTTCTTTGGCCCATTTTTTGATTGGGTCGTTTATTGAGCTGTAGGAGTTGCTTGTATATTTTTGAGATTAGTTGTTTGTCCGTTGCTTCATTTGCTATTATTTTCTCCCATTCTGAAGGCTGCCTTTTCACCCTGCTAATAGTTTCCTTTGATGTGCAGAAGCTTTTAAGGTTAATTAGGTCCCATTTGTTTATTTTTGCTTTTATTTCCAATATTCTGGGAGGTGGGTCATAGAGGATCCTGCTGTGATGTATGTCGGAGAGTGTTTTGCCTATGTTCTCCTCTAGGAGTTTTATAGTTTCTGGTCTTACGTTTAGATCTTTAATCCATTTTGAGTTTATTTTTGTGTATGGTGTTAGAAAGTGGTCCAGTTTCATTCTTTTACAAGTGGTTGACCAGATTTCCCAGCACCACTTGTTAAAGAGATTGTCTTTAATCCATTGTATATTCTTGCCTCCTTTGTCGAAGATAAGGTGTCCATATGTGCGTGGATTTATCTCTGGGCTTTCTATTTTATTCCATTGATCAATATTTCTGTCTTTGTGCCAGTACCATACTGTCTTGATAACTGTGGCTTTGTAGTAGAGCCTGAAGTCAGGTAGGTTGATTCCTCCAGTTCCATTCTTCTTTCTCAAGATCGCTTTGGCTATTCGAGGTTTTTTTGTATTTCCATACAAATTGTGAAATTATTTGTTCTAGCTCTGTGAAGAATACTGTTGGTAGCTTGATAGGGATTGCGTTGAATCTATAAATTGCTTTGGGTAGTATACTCATTTTCACTATATTGATTCTTCCAATCCATGAACATGGTATGTTTCTCCATCTATTAGTGTCCTCTTTGCAGGCAGATTCTTGACTGTCTGAGCCACCAGGGAAGTTCTTCATGAGGGAGATTGTTGATATATCTATTTATATCTATACCTATCTATATCTATATGTTGATATATATATATATCAGTATATATTGGGAGATGGTTGACATATATATGTAGGTATCTATATATATCTATATGTTGATATATATATTTGTTTCAGAAGATTTTATCTAGAAATCCAAGTTTGTTAAAGACTATTCAAGTTTTCTGTTTTATGTTGGACATTTTGATAGTTTATGGTTTTTGAGGATTTTCTTTTCTTGTTGTTCAAACTGTATAATGTCTTGCTCTGTCTTCCAGTTAACTCATTACTTCCTCTGTCATATTTGTTCTGCTATTGAACCTATGTTTTGATTTTGATTACCATATTTTTCAGTTCTAAAACTTGAGTTTTTCTTTATATCTTCTATTTCTTTCAAAATTTCTGTTTTCATTTGACTCAAGAGTTTCTAATACCTTTTCAGAGTATTTTTTATGGTATCTATTTTATAACCATTGCCAGGTAATTACAACTTTGATATATCTTGGTTTTGCTATCTGCTGATTTTCTTTTCTTATTCAGACTGATGTGTCTGGTTCTTATTATGGTGAATAATTATGGAATATATTCCAGAAATATTGTCTTATATTATAAAACTAGCTATGCTTGTATCTTATATTTTAGTTGGTGATCTACCTGCTAAAGTTCATAATGCATGTCATGGCCCACTTTGGGGTGCTGGAGTTTAGATTTTGAGAATTCAAGACCTTTGCAGTGCTATTCTGGTCTGCTCTGTTCATGTGCATGAATGTGCGTGTGCAGAATGACCATTCTGAAGCATAGGCCTCTCTAGAGTCTGCCTAGGTTTTATACATGGAATGCTTTTCTGAAGCACCCTTCTACTGCTGAGCATACCTTTCATATTTGAATTGGGTGGAGGTTAAGTGCTTCATTTTTGCTGTCATTCAGTTAGAACAAGCTTAGTATAGTAAACAAGAATCCATTGTACAGTCTCCACAGTACGTGATAGACAGGTAAAAGAGTGCTTCTTCTTTGCTGATGCTCACTTAGCATAAAATTGGGATTATCCTCATAGCTAACTCCACAGTTTCCATAGCACAGTGTTCAGTGTGAGGCTAGGGGGATGTGCCTGTGCTCACGCTGGTGCAGTGTGGGGATGATGGATAGGGCTCTGACGCACGGCCTCTCTAGTGCATGGTGGGGGGAGGAGGGGATGTTCCCTCATAAGTATAGGGCCGGGAGGGAAGACAGCGTTCTGTCCACAGTCCCCAGAGCAAACTATAGTGAAGCAGTGAGGCATACCTTTTATTTTGTTATTATAGATCTGGAGGAAGGTCAAAACAGTTGTCTTGCAGGAGATAACTTTTCCCAGTCTCTGTGTAGGGAGACTATTCTTACTCACATCTTTTTTTTTTTTTTTTTAGTATGTTACCATTGGCATTTCCAGTTAATAGGCTTCGCTAGTACCCAGCTTAGGATATATTGTGGTCAAAAACAAACAAAACATTTAGAATTCACTTCTAGGTGATATTCCTCAAGTCACAAAATCCCTAGCTAGTTCTTTTCCCTGCTTTCAGATTCCTCAGATATTTATTTTGTCCAAGATTTTAGTTGTAAATAGTAGGAAAATTAAGGAAGAATGTACTCTTATGAAAAAGAAAGACTAATGCCTAGGCATTTTTAAGGCCATATATTATCTTGCCTCATCTTCTGTATTTTCAGCATTTGCTAAATATGTTCTGAGTACTATTAGCACTCCTGTAGCATTATAAAGGAAGCAGAAAACTTATTTACAGCTGTCACATCTATTATATCAAATTCAATCAAAATACATTTACTGAAAACCTTTTGTTTTACCAGATAAATTTCTGAAGTGAGCAGGAACATCATCATTTAATTAGGCAATAGACATTCAAACACACTGAGCAAAGTCTGGGAGACACTGAAGGACGGAAAGGCCTGGTGTGCTGCAGTCCATGGGGTCCTGAAGAGTCCAACACAACTTAGCAACTGAACAACAACAAATGTAAAGGCATTATCCCATTACAATGGGTAAACGATACACTCAGAAAGGTTTTAAAAGGTTACTGAGGCAATGAATATTTCTCTTTTTATATATGTACATTAAATTAACCCTGTGGCAATTGAGTTGGCTTTGGGAGGTAAGCAGGAATTTGATAGACTACTTGGAAAATAAGATAAGAGCAAAAATGCAAGTTTCCATATAAATCTGTGAATTCATATAACCAGTAAAGCCTATACAGAGATAAAGTGTTTAGAAGTGGGAAGAGGAAATGACATAAAATGTATTGCGATTTTGTTTCTGGAGTAGTAGTTTAGATGTTAAGATCAGTCATAGAGAAAAGTGAGTTATATAAATTCAGGCCATATCATACACTTGGGTAAATGCCATGTGATTTTCTTCCTATGGAGCTAGTCATATACTCTTATTTTGAGAATGCTGAGAGGTAAGGAGTTCATTATAGGTCATTTTAATTTTATAGGTACCTTAGTTCAGGCTGGTATAACAGAGTACCATTCAGTGGTGGCTTATAAACAACAGAAATATATTTTTCATGGTTTTGGAGCTGGGAATATCAAGGTGTTAGCATTGTTGGTTCTGGTGAACTCCTTTTTCTGATATGCAGACTCTGGACTTTTCATTGTGTAGCCACATAACTGGGGAAAGCACTAGCATGCTCTCTGGATCTCTTTTATAAGGCCACTAATCCTATTCATGAGAATGTTTCCCTCATGACCTAATTACCTGCCAAAGGCCCACCTCCTAACACCATCTCACTGGAGGTTTAGAATTTCAACAAATGAATAATGGGAAGGGACACAAAATTGAGAAAGTGGGGAAAACCACCAGACCATTCAGGTATGATCTAAATCAAATCCCTTATGACTATATAGTGGAAGTGAGAAATAGATTTAAGGGACTAGATCTGATAGATAGAGTGCCTGATGAACTATGGATAGAGGTTCATGACATCGTATAGGAGACAGGGATCAAGACCAACCCCGAAAGAAGAAATGCAAAAAAGCAATATGGCTGTCTGAGGAGGCCTTACAAATAGCTGTGAAATGAAGAGAAGCCAAAAGCAAAGGAGAAAAGGAAACATATACTTATTTGAATGCAGAGTTCCAAAGAATGGCAAGGAGAGATAAGAAAGCCTTCCTCAATGATCAATGTAAAGAAATAGAAAAAAACAATAGAATGGGAAAGACTAGAGATCTCTTCAAGAAAATTAGAGATACCAAGGGAACATTTCATGCAAAGATGGGCTCAATAAAGGACAGGATGGTATGGTCCTAACAGAAGCAGATATTAAGAGATGGCAAGAATACAAAAGAATTATACAAAAAAGATCTTAATGACCCAGATAATCATGATGGTGTGATCACTCACACTCACCTAGAGCCAGACATCCTGGAATGTGAAGGCAAGTGGGCCATAGGAAGCATCACTATGAACAAAGCTAGTGGAGGTGATGGAATTCCAGTTGAGCTATTTCAAATCCTAAAAGATGATGCTGTGAAAGTGCTGCATTCAATATGTCAGCAAATTTGGAAAACTCAGCAGTGGCCACAGGACTGGAAAAGGTCAGTTTTCATTCCAGTCCCAAAGAAAGGCAATGCCAAAGAATGCTCAACTACTGCACAATTGCACTCATCTCATGAGCTAGTAAATTAATGCTCAAAATTCTCCAAGCCAGGTTTCAGCAATACATGAACTGTGAACTTCCAGATGCTCAAGCTGGTTTTAGAAAAGGCAGAAGAACCAGATATCAAATTGCTAACATCCACTGGATCATTGAAAAAACTAGAGTGTTCCAAAAAAACATCATTTCTGCTTTATTGACTATGCCAAAGCCTTTGACTATGTGGATCACAATAAACTGTGGAAAATTCTGAAAGAGATGGGAATACCAGACTACCTGAGCTGCCTCTTGATAAACCTGTATGCAGGTCAGGAAGCAACAGTAAGAACTGGACATGGAACAACAGAATGGTTCCAAATAGGAAAAAGAGTAGATCAAGGCTGTATATTGTCACCCTGCTTATTTAACTTATATGCAGAGTACATCATGAGAAACGGTGGGCTGGATTAAGCACAAGCTGGACTCAGGATTGCCGGGAGAAACATCAATAACCTCAGATATGCAGATGACACCATCCTTACGGCAGAAAGTGATGAAGAACTAAAGGGCCTCTTGATGAAAGTAAAAGAGTAGAATGAAAAGGTTGGCTTAAAGCTCAACATTCAGAAAACTAAGATCATGGCATCTGGTACCATCACTTCATGGTAAATAGATGGGGAAACAGTGGAAACAGTGGCTGACTTTATTTTGGGGGGCTCCAAAATCACTGCAGATGGTGATTGAAGCCATGAAATTCAAAAGACGCTTACTCCTTGGAAGGAAAATTATGACAAACATAGACAGCATATTAAAAAGCAGAGACATTACTTTATCAACAAATGTCCATCTAGTCAAGGCTATGGTTTGTCCCAGTAGTCATGTATGGATGTGAGAGTTGGAGTATAAAGAAATCTGAGTGCTGAAGAATTGATCCTTTTTAACTGTGGTGTTAGAGAAGAGTCTTGAGAGTCCCTTGGACTGCAAGGAGATCCAACCAGTCCATCCTAAAGGAAATTAGTCCTGGGTGTTCATTGGAAGGACTGATGTTGAAGCTGAAACTCCAATACTTTGGCCGCCTGATGGAAAGAGCTGACTCATTTAAAAAACCCTGATGCTGGGAAATTTGGGGTTAGAAGGAGAAGGTGCCGACAGAGGATGAGATGGTTGGATGGCTTTACAGACTCAATGGACACGGATTTGTGTAGAATCCGGCCGTTGGTGATGGACAGGGAGGTCTGGTGTGCTGCAGTTCATGAGGTCATAGAGTAGGACACGACTGAGTGACTGAAGTGAACTGAACACAAAATTTAGCCTGTTTCAACATAAAAGGGAAATTTGGAGCTACTAATATTAAAAATCAGTCACACTCCCTGACTTCCAACTATACTGCAAATCTACAGTAATCAAAAGAATAAGATATGGGCATTGAAAGAGACACACAGATCAATGGAACACAGTATAGAGTTCAGAATTAACCCATTCACATTTGCTCAATTAATATACAACAAAGGAGGCAAGAATATCCAATGGAGAAAAGATAGTCTCTTTTACAAATGGCGCTTGGAAAGCTGTACATCTTCACGTGAAACAATGAGATAAGAATATTTTCTCTCACCATGCACAAAAATAAACTCAAAATGGATTAACGATCTAAATGTAAGACTGAAAATCATAAAACTCCTAGAAGAAAATGTAAGCTTTATGTTGTTTGACATTGGTCTTAGCAACCTTTTTTTTTGGGGGGGGGGGGTCTGTCTTTTCAGGCAAGGGGAACAAAGGCAAAAAGAAACCAACAGGACTTAATGAAATATAAAAGCTTTTGCACAATGAAGGAAACTATCAAGAAAACAAAAAGGCAGTTTACTGAGTCAAAATTATTTATAACAATATGTCTGTTAAAGAGATTAGTAACCAAAGCATACGAAGAACTCATATAACTTAATATCAACAAAACAAATAACCCAATTAGAAAATGGGCAGAAAACCTGCATAGCATTTTTCCAAATAAGATATACAGATGGCCAATAGGAACATGAAAAGATGTTCAACATATTAATCGAGAGGGACATACAAATCAAAATTGCAATGAGATATTACTTCATGCCTATTAGAATGGCCATCATAAAAAGACAAGTGATATAAATTAAGATGAGGATGTTGAAAAAGGGAACCCTGGTACACTGTTGACAAGATTATAAACTGGTACAATTACTATGGACAATAGTATGAAGGAGCCTTGGAAAATTAAAAATAGAAGTACTATATGATTCGGCAATTTCACTTCTGGGAATATATCTGAATATACTCTTCTCAAAAGATATTTGCAGCCCTATGTTTATGGCAGCATCATTTACAAAAGCCAAGATATGGAAGCAACCTAAGTGCCCATCGATATATCCATAGATGAATGGAAATATAAGATGTGGTATATATGATCAGTTACTCAGTCATGTCTGAGTCTTTGCAACGCTATGGATTGTAGCCTGCCAGGGTCCTCTGTCCGTGGGATTTTCCAGGCAAGAATACTGGAGTGGGTTGCCATTCCCTTTTCCAGAGGATCTTCCTGACCCAGTGATTGAAACTGTCTCCTGCATCTCCCGTGTTGGCAGGGGAATTCTTTACTACTGAGCCATCTGGGAAGCCCAGTTCGGTTCAGTTCAGTTTAGTCGCTCAATCGTGTCCGACTCTTTGCGACCCCGTGAATCGCAGCATGCCAGGCCTCCCTGTCCATCACCATCTCCCGGAGTTCACTCAAACTCACTTCCATTGAGTCGGTGATGCCATCCAGCCATCTCATCCTCTGTCGTCCCCTTCTCCTCCTGCCCCCAATCCCTCCCAGCATCAGAGTCTTTTCCAATGAGTCAAGTCTTCGCATGAGGTGAACTAAGTACTGGAGTTTCAGCTTCAGCATCATTCCTTCCAAAGAAATCCCAGGGCTGATCTCCTTCAGAATGGACTGGTTGGATCTCCTTGCAGTCCAGGGCACTCTCAAGACTTTTCTCCAACACCACAGTTCAAAAGCATTAATTCTTCGGTGCTCAGCTTTCTTCACAGTCCAACTCTCGCATCCATACAGGACCACTGGAAAAACCATAGCCTTGACTAGATGGACCTTTGTTGGCAAAGTAATGTCTCTGCTTTTGAATATGCTGTCTAGCTTGGTCATAACTTTTCTTCCAAGGAGTAAGCGTCTTTTAATTTCATGGCTGCAATCACCATCTGCAGTGATTTTGGAGCCCCCAAAAATAAAGTCTGACACTGTTTCCACTGTTTCCCCATCTATTTCCCATGAAGTGATGGGACCAGATGCCATGATCTTCGTTTTCTGAATGTTGAGCTTTAAGCCAACTTTTTCACTCTCCTCTTTCACTTTCATCAAGAGGCTTTTGAGTTCCTCTTCACTTTCTGCCATAAGGGTGGTGTCATCTGCATATCTGAGGTTATTGATATTTCTCCTGGCAAGATGTGGTATATATGCATAATAAAATACTACTCAGCCATAAAAATAGTGGAAATTTGTCATTTTCAACAATGTGAGCAGACCTGGAGGGTATTATGCTTACTGAAGTAAGTCAGACAGAGAAAAACAAATTCTATATTTTCACTTACTTGTGGAATCTAAAAAATAAAACATATAAAACAGGACCAGATTCATAGATATAATGAACAAACTAGTGGTTACCAGAAGAGAGAGGAGTGGGGAGAGAAGCAAATAAAGAGGATTGAGAGGTACAAACTTTCAGGTATAAAATAAATGTCATAAGAACATAATGTCTGTCACAGGAAACATAGCCAAAATTTTCTAATAATTAAATGGGGGATGTGATCTATAAAATCTAAAAAAAAAAAAAAAACTATGCTGTGCAGTTGGAACTAATATCATATTGTAAGTCAACTGTACTTACATTTAAAAAAGAAAATCAACTAGTTCAATATCTATATAATTCCATGCTCATTAGTGTATATAAATAGTAAAGATAAATGAAAGTTAAAGAAAGCCATGGCAGTACCTCAAAAATAAATTGATTAATGTCAGAATCACTCTGACTGAATGACTAAGGTGACATACACATTTTTAAAAATACCTGACAGAGAAAAAAATGATTACAAAATTTCCTTATGATATATGGTTTTTTAAAAATTAAAAATAAACAAAACAAACTTTATGTAATTATTACATGACCTAGAAACTATTTTCCTCTACATGGAAATTATAATTTATTTCTGAAAATGCCATGTCATTTTTAGACACTAATCATACTTGATATTAGATTGATTATAATAGAAGGAAGGCAAAGTCAACTTTTAAGAATAATTTTATACTACATTGACTTATAAAATCAAATTAATTCTGAAATAGTTGTTACCTGATTTTATTATTATTTTTTTAATTTTATTTTATTTTTAAACTTTACATAATTGTATTAGTTTTGCCAAATATCAAAATGAATCCATCACAGGTATACATGTGCTCCCCATCCTGAACCCTCCTCCCTCCTCCCTCCCCATACCATCCCTCTGGGTCGTCCCAGTGACGCTGATGTATGGAACAGTTGTTACCTGATTTTAAATAAGCCAAGATAATAAGAATTAAAGATGTGGAAAATTGAATTTCTCCATATTTTGATGAAATAGCTTAAAATCTCTTCACTATATAATAGCAATCAAACAAGTCCATTTAAATCTTATATTTATTTCTTAATATTTCACTAACTGGTGACATAGTATGAACATTTACATTGTTTAGAAAAGGCCAAATCTGCCACTCTAAGGTGGGAAAGTGTAACCAGACATAAACCTCCACCTGCCACCTAAAAGTCCCAGGAAAAAGAGTGGGTCCTGGAATACAGAGGGCTTCTTTCTCTTGGAATTTGGTAGGAATATCTATTAATACTGAAGCTGTTATGGGTAAAAAATGGAGAAAGACCTGTATAGATCAATGAATCTTCCAGGGAGATTCAACCTTTTGTTATAACAGGAGTACATCTGGTTGTAAGCAATAGCCCACTAGATGCACAGGGGCTTAAATACCTAGGATATTATTCACTGTACATAACCAATTGCCTGAGATAGGTTTTCTATGGCTCACATGATGGATCAAAGATAACAACAAGGGTCAAATCTCCTCCTATCTTCCTGCTCTTCCATGTTTAATATGTCACTACCATCCTTAGTCTAAAAACAGCTGTTGTGTCTTTAATCTTTGTATCCATTATCCAGGTAGAAAGAGATGAAACGATGAAAGGAAAAATAGCAAGCAACTGAAGAGGTATGTTAGCCAAGGCTGTCTCTATTAAAAACTTTTCTAGAGCCCAGACCACCTACCCTACTCTCCAGGAAGATCCACTTATATCTTATTGGCCATATGCGGAGGTGTGGTCATACCTGGCTGTCACGAAGTCAAGGATCATGACAGCCAGCATGTATGCATGTACACCACTTCTGGAGAGGAAAGACTAAAATTGTCTGCTTTTGAATAGAACCAAAGCATAGAGTACACCACTGGGGATGTAGATGATACTGTCAGATTATGCTGCTTTCCTGGTGGCTGAGACAGTAAAGAATCTGCCTGTAATGTGAGATACATGGGTTCAGTCCCTGGGTTGGGAAGATTCACTAGAGAAGAGAACGCTACCTTGTATTCTTGCATGGAGAATTCCATGGACAGAGGTGCCTGGCGGCCTACAGTCCATGGGTTTCCCAGGTGGCACTAGTGGTAAAGAACCCACCTTCCAACGCAGGAGACATAACAGAGACTGGTTCAGTTACTGGGTGGGGAAGATCCCCTGGGGGAGGCCATGGCAATCAACTCTAGTATTCTTGCCTGGAGAATCCCATGGACAGAGGAGCCTGGTGGGCTACAGTTCACAAGATCACATAGTGTTGGACACAACTGAAGTGACTTAGCAAGCATGCCAGGAGATAGATTCAGAGTGAACTGATCTTAAGGACTGCTGAGTTGACCTTAGTGCCCCTGAATATGCTGTATTATGCATCACAAGATTACAGAAAATTTCCCCATCTTCTGAATATGCTTTATTTCCTTGGAACTGTCTTCTGGTCCAACAGTTATTTCTTAGAATCTAAAGAGATTAACAGTTCTATGAAGACCTACAAGACCTTCTAGAACTAACACCCCAAAAAGATGTCCTTTTCATTATAGGGGACTGGAATGAAAAAGTAGGAAGTCAAGAGATACCTGGAGTAACAGGCAAATTTGCCCTTGGAACACAAAATGAAGCAGGTCAAAGACTAACAAGTTTTGTCAAAAGAACGCACTACACCCTCTTCCAACAACACAAGAGAAGACGCTATACAGACATCACCAGATGGTCAACACCTAGATCAGATTGATTTTATACTTAGTAGCCAAAGATGGAGAAGCTCTATACAGTCAGCAAAAACAAGACTGGGAGCTGACTGTGGCTCAGATCATGAATTCCTATTGCCAAATTCAGACTCAAATTGAAGAAAGTGGGGAAAACCACTAGACCATTCAGGTATGACCCAAATCAAATCCCTTATGATAATACAATGGAAGTGAGAAATACATTCAAGGGATTAGATGTGATAGAGTTCCTGAAGAACTATGGATGGAGGTTCATGACATTGTACAAAAGGCAGTGATCAAGACCATCCCCAAGCAAAAGAAATGCAACAAGGCAAAATGGTTGCCTGAGGAAGCCTTAGAAATAGCTGTGAACAGAAGAGAAGTGAAAAGCAAAGGAGAAAACGAAAGATATAAGCATCTGAATGCAGAGTTCCAAAGAATAGCAAGGAGAGATAAGAAAGCCTTCCTCAGTGATTAATGCAAAGAAATAAAGGAAAACAATAGAATGGGAAGGACTAGGGATCTCTTCAAGAAAATTAGAGATACCAAGGGAACATTTCGTGTAAAGATGGGAGCAATAAAGGACAGAAATGGTATGGACCTAACAGAAGCAGAAGATATTAAGAAGAGATGGCAAGAATACTCAGAAGAACTACACAAAAAAAGATTTTAATGACCCAGATAACCAGGATGGTGTGATCACTCACCTAGAGCCAGACATCCTGGAATGTGAAGTCAAGTGGGCCTTAGGAAGCATCACTATGAGCAAAGCTAGTGGAGGTGATGGAATTCCAGTTGAGCTATTTCAGTTCCTAAAAGATGATGCTGTGAAAGTGCTTCACTCAATATGCCAGCAATTTTGGAAAACACAGCAGTGTCCGCAGATCTGAAAAGGGTCAGATTTCATTCCAGTACCAAAGAAAGGCAATCCCATTGAATGCTCAAATACTCCATAATTGTACTCATCTTACACGCTAGTAAATTAATGCTCAACATTCTCTAAACCAGGCATCAACAGTACATGAACTGTGAACTTCCAGATGTTCAAGGTGGATTTAGAAAAGGGAGAGGAACTAGAGATCAAACTGCCAACATCTGTTGGATCTTCAAAACAGCAAGACAGTTCCAGAAAAACATCTACTTCTACTTTATTGACTATGCCAAAGCCTTTGACTGTGGATCACAACAAACTGTGGAGAATTCTTAAAGTGATGGCAAGACCAGACCACCTGACTTGCCTCCTGAGAAATCTGTATGCAGGTCAAGAAACAACAGTTAGAACTGGATATAGAACAACAGACTGGTTCCAATATGGAAATGAATACATCAAGGCTACATATTGTTACCCTGCTTATTTAACTTATATGCATAATGCATCATGAGAAATATTGGGCTGGTTGAAGCACAAACTGGAATCAAGATTACTGGGAGAAATATCAATAACCTCAGATACGCAGATGACACCACCTTTATGGCAGAAAGTGAAGAAGAACTGAAGAACCTTTTGATGAAAGTGAAAGAGGAGAGTGAATAAGTTGGCTTAAAGCTCAATATTCAGAAAACTAAGGTTATGGCATCTGGTCCCATCAGTTCAGGTCAGTTCAGTCGCTCAGTCATATCAAAGTCTTTGCGACCCCATGAATCATAGCACACCAGGCCTCCCTGTCCGTCACCAACTCCCGGAGTTCACTCAGACTCACGTCCATCGAGTCAGTGATGCCATCCAGCCATCTCATCCTCTGTCGTTCCCTTCTCCTCCTGCCCCCAATTCCTCCCAGCATCAGAGTCTTTTCCAATGAGCCAACTCTTTGCATGAGGTGGCCAAAGTACTGGAGTTTCAGCTTTAGCATCATTCTCCTTCACAATGGACTGGTTGGATCTCCTTGCAGTCCAAGGGACTCTCAAGAGTCTTCTCCAACACCACAGTTCAAAAGCATCAATTCTTCGGTGCTCAGCCTTCTTCACAGTCCAACTCTCATATCCATACATGACCACTGGAAAAACCATAACCTTGACTAGACAGACCTTTGTTGGCAAAGTAATGTCTCTGCTTTTCAACATGCTATCTGGGTTGGTCATAACTTTCCTTCCAAGGAGTAGGCGTCTTTTGATTTCGTGGCTGCAGTGACCATCTGCAGTGATTTTGAAGCCCAGAATAATAAAGTCTGACACTGTTTCCACTGTTTCCCCATCTATTTCCCATGAAGAGATGGGACTGGATGCCATGATCTTTGTTTTCTGAATGTTGAGCTTTAAGCCAACTTTTTCACTCTCCTCTTTCACTTTCATCAAGAGGCTTTTGAGTTCGTCTTCACTTTCTGCCATAAGGGTGGTGTCATCTGCATATCTGAGGTTATTGATATTTCTCCCGGCAATCTTGATTCCAGCTTGTGTTTCTTCCAGTTCAGCGTTTCTCATGATGTACTCTGCATATTGGTTAAATAAGCAGGGTGACAGTATACAGCCTTGACGAACTCCTTTCCTATCTGGAACCAGTCGTTGTTCCATGTCCAGTTCTAACTGTTGCTTCCTGACCTGCATATAGATTTCTCAAGAGGCAGGTCAGGTGGTCTGGTATTCCTATCTCTTTCAGAATTTTCCACAGTTTATTGTGATCCACACAGTCAAAGGCTTTTGCATAGTCAATAAAGCAGAAATAGATATTTTTCTGGAACTCTCTTGCTTTTCTGATGATCCAGCGGATGTTGGCAATTTATCTCTGGTTTCTCTGCCTTTTCTAAAACCAGCTTGAACATCTGGAAGTTCACGGTTCATGTACTGCTGAAGCCTGGCTTGGAGAATTTTGAGCATTACTGTACTAGCATGTGAGATGAGTTCAATTGTGTGGTAGTTTGAGCATTCTTTGGCATTGCCTTTCTTTGGGGTTGGAATGCAAACTGACCTTTTCCAGTCCTGTGGCCACTGCTGAGTTTTCCAAATTTGCTGGCATATTGAGTGCAGAACTTTCACAGCATCATCTTTCAGGATTTGAAATAGCTCAACTGGAATTCCATCACCTCCTCTAGCTTTGTTGGTAGTGATGCTTTCTAAGGCCCACTTGACTTCACATTCCAGTATGTCTGGCTCTAGATGACCATACCATCGTGATTATCTGGGTCGTGAAGATCTTTTTTGTACAGTTCTGTGTATTCTTGGTCCCATCACTTCATGGCAAATAGATGCGAAACAGTGTCAGACTTTATTTTCTTGGGCTCCAAAATCATTGCAGATGGTGACTGCAGCCATGAAAATCAAAGATGCTTGCTCCTTGAAAGAAAATCTATGACCAAGTAGATAGCCTATTAAAAAGCAGAGACATTATTTTGCCAACACAGATCTGTCCAGTCAAAGCTATAATTTTTCCAGTAGTCAAGTATTGGTGTAAGTGTTGGACTATAAAAAAAGCTGAGTGCTGAAGAATTGATGCTTTTGAACTATGGTGTTGGAGAAGAGTCTTGAGAATTCCTTGAACTGCCAGGAGATCCAACCAATGCATCATAAAGGAAATCAGCCCTGAATATCCATTGTAAGGACTGATGTTGAGGCTGAAACTCCAATATTTTGTCCATCTGTTGTGAAGAACTGACTTATATGAATCCCCATGGACAGAGGAGCCAGGCAGGTTGCAGTCCATGGGGCCACAAAGAGTCGGACATGACTGAGCAACTAAGCACAGCATAGCACATGCTTTAAAAAATGATATACAATAACTTCTTATTGGTTAGAAGACATGGTTGACATCTTTTTCTAAAATTTTAGATTAGTTCTCAATAAACAGCAAGTCAATTAAGCAAGTTATAAATTATTCCAAATTTCAAGGGAAACCCCTTTATTAAACCAGATTATAGCTTGTTAACTACAGAGTAGAACTGTGTTCAAAGATGGTAATGGGAGCAGATGCAACCTTACCTTAGATGAATAGAGGTATCATGCAGTGTGGCTTCAGCTTCTCAGGCCTTGTTCTAAAATAGACTAACAGTTCTAAAGAGAAAAGGAGAAAAGATATTAAACATATGTTATGCTTTCTAAAATTGTGAGGTAAAATAGAAAATACTGCCTTTTATTTGGTAAATAATGAACTTCAGTGTGTCTGTCAGAATATCATACATATCCAGAGTTATAATTTCATTTGATACTTGTTTTAGGACTGTGACTTAGCAAAACATATTCCCACTTAGATTCAGTTCAATTTTATTATCTCTGAGACTTGAGTGTTATTGCAGTTTAATTTGGCAAGTGATATTTGGTGGTTTTCATTCTAGGTAGGCAGTAAATAATAAATACAGGAATTTACAGTCAAAAGTGTAAATGAAAGATATTCCCAGACACAGAAGAGCAATAACACCTTTCAAGTGAAAGCAATAATGTCTTAACATTTGTGTAAAACAATCATTGACAAAGCACTTCCACCTATGTTGTAGCACTGAATTCTTAGAATATATCAATGACATATGAAATGTTTTCTTCATTTTAAAGAGAAAAAAATTTGTTATCAGAGATATTTACATGCTCAAGATTGCCAGCCATTAAATATAGCCCAGAAACTCAAGCCCAGGTCTTTTGATCCTAGTTCAGTCCTAATTTTATATCACAGCTGTTCCTTTGAATATAAGATAAAATATTCTGTCAGCTCTATGATGATGACACAAAGGAACCTAAGTAAAGTTGTCTTTATGACAAAATCAGAGGATAATTTACTCATTCATTCCAATAATGTTTATTGTGAATCAGGTATAAGTTTTATCCCTAATGCCCAGAAGAATGTCTGACGTATATGTGCTTAGGTGCTCAGCCGTGTCTGAATCTTTGTCACCCCATGGACTGTAGCACACCAGGCTCCTCTGTCCACGGGGATTCTCCAGGCAAGAATACTAGAGTGATTGACATGTACTCCTCCAGGGGATCTTCCCAACCCAGGTATTGAACCCAGGTCTCTGGTATTACAGGTAGATTCTTTACCATCTGGGCCACCAGGGAAGCCCTCTGACATATATAGTAGGTAAGATAAATGGATTAATGGGAGAATGAATGAATGAGTGCTAAGTTAAGAAAGTATCATGCTCTACTTATGACAATTTAAAGACCTTGCTTTCAAAAAATTTCCTAATTAGGAGATATATACATATCAATAAGAAAATGATATGTGAAATAAAAAGTGTTGAATTAAAATAGATGTTTTGGAGAGCATGTACATGATGGATAACTTGAGCATATCTTCACTGAGGAGGCTGATATTTGAGGGTGACCTTGAAGAACTAATCAGCTTTTTACTTCACAGAGAGGCGGAACATCTTTCTTCAAAGTGAAGATCAGGGAATGAGTAGTTCCATGTGAGGCTGTGGATCGAGCAGCTTGGATCAGATGAGCTGGGGCCAGCAACTGTGACTATGGAATGTTGCTGGCACCTTGTGAAGGACATGGCTGTGTACCCATGGTGATGAATGAATTTGTATTTTAGGACATAACCCTGGTAGGAGCAGAGGAGATTGACTGGAGTAAGGAGAGCTGCTAACCAGACATTTTGTTTGTTGTCTGGCTTGAATGAACTCGTGAACCACAGTAGAGAGTGAAGATGAAGAGACATATTCCAGTTCTGTGATGCTTGAAGCTTTTTACAAATTTCAAGGCTCTCAAAATAAAAAATAGTTCAAAATTATAAGCACAAATTTAGGTACAAAAACAAACACTTTATAATAAGGAAAAGAATCTGAAAACATTATTAAATTTAAAGGGTTGATGAATGCTAAAAATTTCATAAAATTTGGGAAAATAACACAGTATTTCTATGACATACCTTCCTGACAGTTCTACATATTAAAGATATAGAAACTTTTTAGATTCATGCTCTTTAATATCTTCATATGAATAATGTTCATTATATTAATACATATACAAAATATGAATTATAATAGTATTCTGTAAGGAGAGATTAGAAGGAAATTAAAGCTTTTTTCATATTACAGTTGATCTTTTTTTTAATTGATGGTTCAGATGCAAAAGCATGTGGCTTCACACAGCTGAATCTGCTGCTTATATGCAACAGGAGGTGCCCTACACACAGGAATTCTGGTAAGTTTCAGCACTTTTCATCAAAAGAAGGAAGAAACAGAGTATGGTGACTGAACTGTACATGCTGCCAATAAATCATATTTCTAACCAGAAATCACTGTTGTTTTGGTTAGGCATTTTATGGGAATCAAATGTCCCTTTAAAATTATAGATGTTTGAAAACTGGAAGAATTTTCTATATATTAACTTCTGGTTCTGTACATATTAAACTGTGTTTCTCTATTCTCATAGTTTCAGTGCCAGATGTTGGAGGATACCTTCTTACAGTGACACATTTATATCTTTCTGGCTTCTTGCTGTTACGCTGGGTGAGTCAGCACAGTGTGTGGTAGAAGTACTTCTGGAAGTCATTCCTGTAGCAGGAATGCTGACAATTATGTAACCCTTTATAAAAGTGACTGTAAACCACATTGGAAGAGACCCTGATGCTGGGACAGGTTGAAGGCAGGAGGAGAAGGGGACGACAGAGGATGAGATGGTTGGATGGCGTCACCAATTCAATGGACATGAGTAAACTTCAGGAGTTGGTGATGGACAGGGAGGCTTGATGTGCTGCATCCATGGGGTCTCAAGAGTCGGACATAACTGGGCGACTGAACTGAACTGAACTGAAACCACATTGGTATGTTCCAATACACCAAAACTGAAATATTTTCAATTTAGTTGCCCCTTAGCTGGATTCCAAACAGGCTTTGTTGTCCCCCTAACACTACTTAATATGAATGGAAGTGTTATGAGGAGCAATCAGTGTGGACAGCCATCTTAATTGATTGTGATGTTTTTGAAATTTTTAGAAAAACATATGAATATATGATGGCGAAGGAAATGGTAACCCACTCCAGCATTCTTGCCTGGAGAATCCCATGAACAGACGAGCCTGGTGGGCTACAGTCTATGGGTCGCACAGAGTTGGACAAGACTGAAGCGGCTTAGCACAGCACAGCATGAATATATGAACACATTGGTAAGAGGCATCTCTGAGAGTGTAGGAGGGTGTTTGTGCATGCAAGATGCACCAAAATTTACACTACATTAGTTCATGGTGAACTTACATCTAGAGGATAAAACTTGCTTTTGGAAACTGGTTGGATATGAAGAATGAGAGAAACAAGAATCATGGAAAGCTGATGAGTTTTTCTAGCTCTTGATAAAAAAAAAGGGGGGAGGATAACCAGTTTTCCAGGTTTGATTGTCCTCATTTTAGTACTAAAAGTCTCTTATCCTGGAAACATTTTCCCAGATTGCAAAAATACCACTTTTTAGGTAAGAAAGGTTGAGGAGAAAGTATCAAACTGAAAAGGCAGCTCCAAAAACAGAAACTTAGAGAAAAGCTGCTTTCAGTGTCAAATGAAGACAGCATATTATCTGCCTTTCATAGTTGCTGCTGTTTTTACATTTGACCACTGATGCTGGTAACTATGATTTTCATTTTATAGTAATGAATCATCTTTTATTGGATCTCTCCAAGTGATGCAATTTTAGTGCTCTGCAATAGTGAGCATTAATAATTGAGATAATAGCATTGAAACATATACATTACTATATTAAAATTATATAGTCAGTGGAAATTTGCTGTATGATGCAGGGAGCTCAAATTTGGTACTCTGTGACAACCTAGAGGGGTGGGATGGGGGTGGGAGATGGGAGGGAGGTAAAAGAGGGAGGGGACATACATATATCTATGGCTGATTCACATTGATATATGGCAGAAATGAACACAATATTATAAAGCAAGTATCTGCCAATTAAAAATAAATTGTTAAAATAATCTGTTTTTGACTTGATCAGTGGATGAAATGTTGTGCTTTGTATTTAGATATCGCTTGTGGAAATAAAGATCCCCCAGATGATATCAAACAGCAGCTATTTACTCAGAGATTGATATAGCAAGGGAGTCAGCCATCATCACTTGCATTTGGCAGAGGATCAAAAGTGTTCACAAGAGGTGAAAAGCTTTATAATGGAAAAAAGAGAAGGCTTCAGGTATGCCCTGATTAGAAGTTATTGGCAAGAAGAAGCTGGAAGTACCCTAAGTGGCAGCAGGGCAACCTATGCAATTGGTTTGGAGAATATATTTGATTTTTTCTGGTTGGTTCTGAGGTGGAAGGAAGGGCACAAATTAGGGGAGCTGGCAGGTGTTGACCAAATCCTGACTATTCTGGGCTGATTGCTACAGGGCTAGTGGATTGGCTTCATGGGCTCATTATTGAAGAAGTTGTTGGCTATAATTCTATTGTGATATATGGTCTAGTCCTTATCTGTTTGTATATTCAATCTCTTGTGCTAGTTTGATTTTAATATTGTCACTGTTATGAATAGTCACAATATTATATTCATCATACTAATATGAATATTCATAGTATTAAAATACTTTAATATGTTTTGTGTTTTAAAACACAAAATATATTTTCCAAGAACTCAGATAATGAAAATAAAAATAATTCTACTATTAACGTTAGCATTACCCAGACATTGCCAAAAAAGAAGACTCAAAAACTCTGTTACTTTACAGGCATTAGGAAGATAAAATATATTTATATATATATCTGCACAATATGAGGGAAAGAATTTGGGATTGGGCACGTTGAAGAAGAGAATGGGGAAACATGCAGAGAGATTGAATCCCACAAGATTGACAGGGTATAATTATGTATAAGTTGATTAAAATTTGTTTGGTCTCTCCCAAAATATCAACAGTCAGTTGAAAATCATGGGCACTGATTTGCCTTGGGCATGCCATCACAATGAACGTGCATTATTGTACTGTTCTCTTAATGGCTCTACAAAACTATGTCAAGTAACATTAACCAACTCAGAAATTGCAACTAAGATGACCTATAGGAGAACAAAAGGAAGATTTTGATAACAAATGCACTGATATTTACAAGAGGAGTTCTGGTTCTGTCAGATCTTAGCAAGGAACAAGCTTTCTATAGTAGGTCAAACGATGTAAGGTATCATAGTTACAACAAAATGTTCCTTTTAGTTCTTAGGAACTTTGATTTAAAAAATAAAATGGTTTTTAAATGGTATTCTTAATTTCTATGAAGATTTTAATAAAATTTCAGAAAACAAAGCTTCTTGATATCCAAATATAAGCTAGACTGCTCCTGTGTCTGCATACCCAACAGAAAATGTAAACATAAATTTCGGAAAATTCCATTTAGTCTACCAACTACTTACCGGAGAAAATGAAAAGGTCTAACTAGCTAAGTGACTTGCATACCTTCTATAACACACAGCTAAAAATGAATGTAATCTGCTTTCTGGTCATCTTGAGGTTCCCATAAAGAAGGATTTTGGTCACTGTGCAGTTTCCTCAAAACATAAAGAAGCACATAATCATATTTTTAACTTTGTAGACATGAAAGGAAATAGACTCCTTGGACATGTGCCTATAAGATTGCTATTATTGTTGTGGGCATAGAAAGGATATTAAAATGTTGGTCCATGATGAAATCATAATTTCAAAGTGTGAAGCAAGAAAATAAATTTCCTTTCTAATTTGGAAGCATATTGAAGATAAAAATGGATAAAAAGATTATAGTAAAATAAAAATTTATGTCTCTTAAAAAAAAATATTTGATGATCTTTGAAGAATCCTGAAGTAGTGAGAAAGAATGAGCTGACTGCACTTGATTTTTTCAAGTGTAGGTTGCAACAAAAACTCATACAGAGAAAATGACTCAGTTTTAGAAATAAAAGTAGATGGCTTCAGGATGCAAAAATATCTTACTAGAAAAAGGCAGTGAAGTTAAACATGACTTTTCTAATTTCTTCACAAAAATTTACACTTATTTGGAATTCAACTTTGACTTACCAAATTCAAATTGCCTTTGTGCTTTAAAATAATTTTCTCTGAAATGTTTAACATGATGACATTTTAGACAAGGAGAACCTATATGATAAATTTATAAATACAATAACCTGATTGACATTTGGCATACCAAAACAGTAAGAAATAAAAGAGAAGAACATTTTAGGAGAGCTGGAAATTAATCACTACAAGCCCCCAAATCTGCTGTTGCTAGTAAGTACAATCCTTAATAATACATGTTCAAACACTTTCATTGAGAGGATATTTACATTAATATCACATTTGATGGACACTAGAAATCAGTGTAATGTGGCCTTGATATAAGCAGAGCTGCTTTGTCAAAGAGAATTTCATGTTTGGATATATTAGGTTTTAGTACTACATAAAAGAATAAGAGTATGTCCTAAATCCTAAGGGCAGTTCAGAGAAGTATTATTCAAAAAAGGAAAAGAAAACTAGTCTACTTTCCCACAGGACAGAAAGAGGCATGCCAATGTTAATTTTTTTTAAATTAAATACAGGTAATACCTATTAGTCTGCATTTTCTTTTTGAAAACTGACATATTTCAGTCTCTTAAGACAACATAAAGACACAGCCTACAAATTTAAATTCCCAAAAACGTTTAAAAAGGAATTAAAATAAGTTGCTATGTAAGAGGACAGGAAGAAAATGATAAACTATGTACAACTTTTATTTTTCCTCACACATATTATCTGTTTAATTTATTGCTGTTTTGTTTAAATTATAGCACTTATATAACAGAAAAGTAAATAAGTAAAAATATATGGGATTGTTTTGGTTCATAAATAATACTTCTATAGCTTTAAAAATTTATATAAGTCTACTTGAGAAATTTTGATAATACCACTTGGAAAACTGAGTAATTTCTAAAGAATTCTGAATTTCTATGCTTTTGAATACCTAGTTTTAATTAACTTATTTATAACACAAAGAACAGAGTAAATATAGCCTCATTAAAATTATATAAACCTCTATAGTATACCTGTAAATAAATGTTTGTTCTTCTTTATAATATATTTTAAATGTTAATTGTGTTTCCATTTTGCTCTAACTTTTGAGCAGTAAGTTTTCATAATGTTTTTAATTTTAAACATTTTCATAATGTTTTTAATACAATAGATATTGATGATTTTGTTCACTTCAGAGAGTTTTATCTCAATTTTTATGGGCTTCCCTGGTGGCTCAAGGACTTCCCTGGTGGCTCAGATGGTAAAGCGTCTGTCTACAATGCAGGAGACCTGGGTTTGATCCCTGGGTCAGGAAGATCCCCTGGAGAAGGAAATGGCAATCCACTCCAGTACTATTGCCTGGAAAATCCCGTGGACAGAGGAGCCTGGTAGGGTACAGTCTGTGGGGTCGCAGAGTCAGACACGATTGAGCGACTTCACTTCACTGGTGGCTCAGACGGCAAAGAATCTGCCTGCAATGCAAGAGACCTGGGTTTGAACCCTGGGTCAGGATGATCCCCTGGAGAATGGAATGGCAACCCACTCCAGGATTCCAACCTGGAGGATCTGATGGACAGAGAAGCTACAGCCCATGAGGTCTCAAAGATTTGGATATGACTGAGTGACTAACACTTCACTTTGGCTTAAAATACTAAAGAATTTTCCTTGTAGGCAGTGTTTTAAGGCTAATAAACATTCTATGTGTATGAGTGGGCTTCCTTGGTGGCTCAGATGGTAAAGAATCCGCCTGCGATGCAGGAGACCTGGGATTGATCCCTGGGTTGGGAAGATCCCCTGAGGAAGGGCATGGCAACCCACTACAGTATTCTTGCCTGGAGAAATCCCATGGACAGAGGTTCCTGGTGGGCGACAGTCCATGACTGAGTGACGAAACATATTTTATGAGGATCTCTGATATCCTTGCTTTTAGGTCTAAGTAATAAATTAATAAAGGCAAATTGGAAGTGGTCAAACAGGAGATGGCAAGAGTGAACGCTGACATTCTAGGAATCAGCAAACTAAAATGGACTGGAATGGGTGAATTTAATTCATATGACCATTATATCTACTACTTTGGGCAGGAATCCCTTGGAAGAAATGGAGTAGCCATCTTGGTCAACAAAAGAGTCTGAAATGCAGTCCTTGGATGCAATCTCAAAAACGACAGAATGATCTCTGTTCATTTCCAAGGCAAATCATTCAATATTACGGTAATCTAAGTCAATGCCCCACCATAGACTTAACCAGTAACGCTAAAGAAGCTGAAGCTGAACGGTTCTATGAAGACCTACAAGATCTTTTAGAAATAACACCCAAGAAAGATGTCCTTTTCATTATAGGGGACTGGAATGCAAAAGTAGGAAGTCAAGAAACACTTGGAGTAACAGGCAAATTTGGCCTTGGAGTACAGAATGAAGCAGGTCAAAGGTTAATAGAGTTTTGCCAAGAGAACACACTGGTCATAGCAAACACCCTCTTCCAAAAACAAAAGAGAAAACTCTATACAGGGACGTCACCAGATGGTCAACACTGAAATCAGATTAATTATATCCTTTGCAGCCAAAGATGGAGAAGCTCTATACAGACAGCAAAAACGAGACCAGGAGCTGACTGTGGCTCAGACCATGAACTCCTTATTGCCAAATTAAGACTGAAATTGAAGAAAGTAGGGAAAACCACTAGACCATTCAGGTATGCCCTAAATAAAATCCCTTATAATTATACAGTGGAATTGAGAAATAGATTTAAGAGACTAGATCTGATAGAGTGCCTGATGAACTGTGGATGGAGGTTCATGAAATTGTACAAGAGACAGGGATCAAGACCATCCCCAAGAAAAAGAAATGCAAAAAAGCAAAATGGCTGTCTGAGGAGGGCTTACAAATAGCTGTGAAAAGAAGAGAAGCCAAAAGCAAAGGAGAAAAGGAAAGATATACCCGTTTGAATGCAGAGTTTCAAAGAATGGCAAGGAGAGATAAGAAAGCCTTCCTCAGTGATCAGTGCAAAGAAATAGAGGAAAATGATAAAATGGGAAAGACCAGAGATCTCTTCAAGAAAATTAGAGATCCCAAGGGAATATTTTATGCAAAGATGGGCTCGATAAAAGACAGAAATGGTATGGACCTAACAGAAGCAGAAGATATTAAGAAGAGATGGAAAGAATACACAGAAGAACTGTATAAAAAAGATCTTCACGACTCAGATAATCACAATGATATGATCACTCACCTAGACCCAGACACCCTGGAATGTGACGTCAAGTGGGCCTTACGAAGCATCACTACAAACAAAGCTAGTGGAGGTGATGGAATTCCAGTTGAGCTATTTCAAATCCTGAAAGATGATGCTATGAAAGTGCTGCACTCAATATGCCAGCAAAATTGGAAAACTCAGCAGTGGCCACAGGATTGGAAAAGGTCAGTTTTCATTCCAATCCCAAAGAAAAGTGAAAAGTGAAAGTGAAGTCACTCAGTCATGTCTGACTCTTTGCTACCCCATGGACTATGGCCTACCAGGCTTCTCCATCCATGGATTTTTCCAGGCATGAGTACTGTAGTGGGTTGCCATTTCCTTCTCCAGAGGATCTTCCCGACTCAGGATTGAACCTGGGTCTCCTGCATTGCAGGCAGATGCTTTACCATCTGAGCTACCAGGGAATCCTAATCCCAAAGAAAGGCAATGCCAAAGAATGCTCAAACTACCACACAATTGTACTCATGTCACATGCTAGTAAAGTAATGCTCAAAATTCTCCAAGCCAGGCTTTAGCAATCCATGAACTGTACACTTCCAAGTGTTGAAGCAGGTTTTAGAAAAGGCAGAGGAAACAGGTCAAATTGCCAACATCTGCTGGATCATGAAAAAGCAAAAGAGTTCCAGAAAAAACATCTATTTCTGCTTTATTGACTATGCCAAAGCCTTTGACTGTGTGGATCACAATAAACTGTGGACAATTCTGAAAGAGATGGGAATACCAGACCACCTGACCTGCCTCCTGAGAAATCTGTATGCAGGTCAGGAAGCAACAGTTAGAACTGGACATGGAACAACAGACTGGTTCCAAATAGGAAAAGGAGTACTACAAGGCTGTATATTGTGACCCTGCTTATTTAACTTGTATTCAGAAGACATCATGACAAACTCTGGGCTGGAGGAAGCACAAGCTGGAATCAAGATTGCCAGGAGAAATATCAATCACCTCAGATATGCAGATGACACCACCCTTATGGCAGAAAGTGAAGAAAATAAAAGAACCTCTTGATGAAGGTGAAAGAGGACAGTGAAAAAGTTGGCTTAAAGCTCAACATTCAGAAAACTAAGATCATGGCATCCGGTCCCATCACTTCATGGGAAATAGATGGGGAAACAGTGGAAACAGCGGCTGACTTTATTTTATTGGGCTCCAAATCACTGCAGATGGTGATTGCAGCCATGAAATTAAAAGACGCTTACTTTTTGGCAGGCAAGTTATGAAGAACCTAGACAGCATATTAAAAAGCAGAGACAAATGTCCATCTAGTCAAACCTATGATTTTTCCAGTAGTCATGTAACGATGTGAGAGGTGGACTATAAAGAAAGCTGAGCACCAAAGAATTGATGCTTTTGAACTGTGGTGTTGGAGAAGAGTCTTGAGAGTCCCTTGGACTGCAAGGAGATTCAACCAGTCCATCCTAAAGAAGATCAGTCCTGAGTGTTCACTGGAAGGACTGATGTTGAAGCTGAAACTCCAGTACTTTGGCCACCTGATGAGAATAGCTGATTCATCTGAAAATACCCTGATGCTGGGAAAGATTGAGGGCAGGAGGAGAAGGGGATGACAGAGGATGAGATGGTTGGATGGCATCACCAACTCAATGGACATGGGTTTGGGTGGACTCCAGAATTTGGTGATGGACAGGGAGGCCTGGAGTGCTGTGGTTCATGGGCTCACAGAGTCGGACATGACTGATCGACTGAAGTTACTTGACTAAAGAAAAACAAATGTTGTAAAAGAGCAATGTTGAATGTCCCCTTACAAGCAAAAGGATTATATTTCTATGTCATGAGTATCTAACATGTTTTTAGTGCCCCCAAATTATTATATTTAAATGAAGTTGTATTTTAATGATATATAGTTTATCTCTCTTAAGCATATGTTTGAATTTCTTGAAGAGCTGTATATATAACTATAAATTAAAATAAAACTATAAGTTAAATGTTTCATCAAATATTAACCATTTCATAATTTGACAGTGAATGTTAATGATTTCAAATGAGACAGAATCATCAAATCTATTATAAAAAGATACAAAAGCCAAATAATCCTTAGAAGAGTTGTGAAGTAATTTTTGACTGGGATTTGGCTCCTGGCTAAATCGAGGTACAGGTTAAATTATTCTTTGTTAGTTTTCTCTCAGCCATCTTGGGCATTTCAAGTCCTCCCAGGACTTATAGAACTTTAAATAGAGCAAAACAAACAGAGGCAGAAAGGAATGGAGGAACAAAAGGACACATTCAGAATATACGGCTTTCAGACACAGACATACCATATCGCTTTCGTATTAATGTTAGAGATCTCCCCTGAGTCATTCTTGGAGTTTGAATTATTTTACCTACAAAATGGAAATAATAATTCTTTTTTTTTAATAATTCTTAATTCATACAATTTTTGAGAGGAGTAGTGGAGATTATACTTGTGAAATGCCTAAAGTGAAGCCTTCTGCCTGAATGATATTTAATATGTGTTCATTCTTCATTCTTTCAGTTATTTACTTCTGAATTATTCTTCATGAAACACTTCTGTTTTCTAGTCCTTAACACCAAGTCTCAATCCCAGGTTGGATTTTTTCATTCAGTTTTGTCTCCAAGTCACTTAAATATGTGGTTTGCATATCATTATTTCACTCCTAACTCTTTATTAAATTTTTTTTCTATATTTTTTTCTTTGTCTGAAACACACATAAAATATCACTAGATTTTGGATAGTAATGATAACAATGTATATTTCTGAACTTTTCTCAATAATGGACTTAGGCTTCTCTCTAAACTCCCTTCCTAAATATTATTTTAGAAAGCTTTATTTCTTTTCAGGCTATCAAGTATTTTAGCACAATCTTATATAAATAATTAAATTTTGCATAACACTTCTCATTCTTCAGCCAAAGATAGGTTCTTCATGAAAGTTATGTCAAGACTGGGATTCCCAGTCTTCCCCCAGAATGTGCATCTTAGATTTATATCATGATATTATCTTTTTTTCCTTTCCCTACTTTTTCTACCACTTAACTCATTTTTGGCTCTGGATTCAGTGAATTTCTACCCTGTAGACTCCTCAAAACTCTTTGATCCTTCCTTGGCTGGTCTCTGGATAAAGAACAAATTCTCTGTTTTAGCTTTTCAAATTTCCCCTGATCTAAATGTAGTCTAGCCTCTCCTGAAACCCTTCATGATTTAGTTCCTGGCAGCACTACCCTCTCTTCTGACCCGTTTCATCTTTCTGTGCAGTTTTCTCATTTCTAATCAATGTTAAGTCAAAGTTAGGGCTATAGTATCCATGAAGCTGTTGGGCCTTTGTATATTAGAAGAAACTAGTCTTGCTAGTTGGTATGCTCTAATGACAGATCTAGTTGTCATTTTTATTACAAGTTATTTTCTCCCCAAAATGTCAAATATCATATCTTTTTAAAAACTTCATTCCTCTTCAAGCCATTCATTCATTCTTTTTTTTTAATCAAAGTATAGCTGCTGTATAATATTATACTGTCATTATTCATTCTTTCTTAATAAATATTTTTAAACTCCTTTTTCATTCAGATCCTGGGTTAGGTGGTCCAGTCTTAAGATAAAAGCAAAGCAAAGCAATATAAAATAGTCACTAATCACAAGGGCTTCTCAATCCAAATGTAACTGCTGCTGTTACTGCTGCTAAGTTGCTTCAGTCATGTCCGACTCTGTGCGACCCCATAGACGGCAGCCCACCAGGCTCCCCCGTCCCTGGGATTCTCTAGGCAAGAACACTGGAGTGAGTTGCCATTTCCTTCTCCGCAAATATAACTGAGTATCAGTTAATTTGTATTTCACCTAATAAATAGAGTGCTGAAAGCCATCACAAGATGCTATGTATACATGGGGAAAATAACCCAGAAGCTTCAGGATATACCTGAAAGGCATCAATTTAGTTTGGTGAAGCAGTGGGTAAAGGTCATTTAAGGACATCAAGTTCAAATGCATGGTAGTGTGAGGGGCCTTGCTTCTTTTAAAGGATTTGTAAATCTTTGAGTGAGCTTAAGGGAAGAGTACATTTGAGAAGTTTTAGGAAATATTCAATGAAAATATTGAGCGGGCGTCATATGGAAGACTGAAGGCAATAATGTCCATTATGGGAATTTAACTTAAAGAATTACTGTATATATTTCTGCTTTTGTATTCATCCTATTTAATTTATCTTTGCTGAACACCATCTCCTCTGTCTCATTCTGAATCTAATCTACACTATAGTGTTACTGACTTGAAACTGTTGACATATTACCTCCTCAAATACCAGTCACTGCATAGTTGTATCTCTTGGAAATGCCTATGTTGTAACACATTCACAAAATTTATTACAAAGGGTGAAATGTGAGTTATTAGGTTTGTATTGAAATTGTTTGAAGCATTAGGTCTTTTTCAATGCTGGAAATAATTTTTGCTTCTTATTTCTGTCAGCTTTATGCCTCTTAACATGAAGTTTGGATCCAAATTGTAACAAGATTTATTCATTCCCACACATGTAGATTGAGACTTTAATCATTATTTGTGGAACTTTAGAAGTTCCATATTGCATATAGATTTAATGAAGTGTTATGATCTTAGTTGAATCTATGTATATTTGGCAGTTTGTATCTTCCAAAGATTCAGCCTTTTTCATTTAAGTCATCAAATTTGGATTTATTTGTTGTCATTCTTTATTATTTTTTTAATGTTTATAAACTTGGTGGTCATAACCTCTTCTCCTTATTTGATATTATAATTTGTGTCTATTTTATTAGCTTGACTGGACATCTATCAATTTATTTATCTTTGCAAGTGAAAAATTTTTAGATCTCTTAATTTTCTCTATTGTTTTCCTCCTCACATAGTGACATATAATGGTTCTTTGACTCTTCAAAGATTAATACACAAGAATTTGAGGTGTTAAATAAAATAGTTTCATGCTCTGAAACAAGATATTTAACAAGGATCATGTATGCACACACAAACACACATGAGAATGGATGAAAGGAGAGTTGCTAATGCAAGCTCTGAACTTACTAAGAAATACATGCTCTGTCTTGTTCAATCCTTTTCAATTTTTAACTTATTCTTCCATTCTTCAAAACCTATTATGGTCCTGGCACTCTCTAGTGTCTGGGAATGTGCAGCAAGCAAGTGGCCAATTCATGAACACATAGAGCCTAAATTTTAGTCTTAGGTATAGAAACTATAAACAAAGAAATAAACATAAGACCCTAATAAGTACTATGAGTAAATAAAAAAGGAATGTAAATAGGTAGTGCTAGAGAAGGGCTGTTATATAGAGATCAGTATTGGGAGGTCTTCTGATAATAATATATGACCTGAAGAAGAGAAACTGAACCATGTGGACTGATGGGTAAGACTACTTTAGAAGGAGAAGGAAAGAGTAAGTTCATGAATTGGAGATGTTCAAGGAATATCAAAGAGTGGATGGCTCAGGAAAACATACTAACATTCACAAAAATTAAAGAGGAATAATTACTAAGACATTGTAATAGTGAAAGCCCAGACTGTTAGAATTCAGCATCCATTCCTCACTTTAGAAATGTGATGGTTATTTAAGCTCTGGCATTTATCTGCATGATATATAGAGGCTGAAAACTAAAGTCAGGCCAGTAAGAACATTGTCTAATTATCTACACAAACCTCTTTCATCATCTTCTTGAATTAGTTATCTTAAAGGGAGGATGGCTTGGAAGGGGTTGGTCTGGTACTTGCATAGAGATTTTAACTTTTTTTTTTGCACTAGTGTCTGAGTGGTTCTTAAACTTTCATGTGCATTAACATTCCTACTATATATACAAAATTAAATTATGAAGACACTGTGAGGATGACCAGTTTGCATTGGTCAGTAGCACAGATACAGTAGCACAGTTACTTCTTAGAATGGGTTACTTTGCAGTATCAAATATAGTCAAGAAGTGTGCCCCATTTTACTAAGCCTTATATATAAGTCTCATTCTTCAGTAGTGGATGAAGCATTTTTTCTCCAGTGGATAGATCTTTTAGTGCATATTTACAGAGAACATAATCCTGTGTACATGGACCACTGCACTGGGTACTAAGAACATCTCTAATGTATGGGAGCTTATAGCCTAGTGCATGACAACAGGAAGACAGATGGCTACAAGTTGATATATATGCAGATGAATATAGTGTCTTAGTGAAATAATTTTGTATTTTTTTTCTTTCAGATAACTAGTGGAGGTAACTTATTTCATACATTTCAATCTATTGATACACAGTGATTATAATGAAAAGAAGGGGAAATTGACAATAGAAAATATTCTTTTTGTCCATTGTTTGGTGTTTTTTAAATTTTATTTTATTTTTTACTTTTACAATATTGTATTGGTTTTGCCATATATCCACATGAATTTGGTTTAACCTAGACATTGACTAACTGATTGAGTTTTGGTTGTGCTGTGTCTTTGCTGCTGCCTGGGGTATTTCTCTAGTTGCAGTGAGCAGGGGCTACTCTTTAATTGTGGTGTGCTGGCTTCTCATGGCAGTGGCTTCTCTGTTGCAGAACACAGGCTCTAGGGTGGGTGAGCTTCAGCAGTTCCAGTTTGTGGGCTCTGCAGTTGCGGATCCCAGGGTCCTGAGCACAGGCTCAGTAGTTGTGGTGATGTCCTTAGTTGCATGGCAACATCTGGGATCTTCCCGGATCAGAGATTAAACCAATGTCTCCTGCACTGGCAGGCGGCTTCTCTACCACTGAGCCACCAAGGATGCCTAGACATTAATTTTTGACAGAAAGGAAGATACTGTTCCAGTCTTTTCAGTGTCATGCGCTTGAAGGAGACATGTAGTAGCATTATGAATCCCTATAATATCTGAACATTTAGTAAACTGCTGTAGTTGCTGAGTGATTGGGGATTATCAATAATATTTTTCATGGTTCTCCAGGGAACTACCATCCCACTAGATGGTACAGGTTTGGCTTCTGTCCACATATATTTTATATCTGTGTGCTGTGCTTAGTTGCTCAGTCGTGTCTGAATCTTTGTAACCCCATGGACTGTAGGCCACCTGGTCCTCTGTCCATGGGGATTCTCCAGGCAAGAATACTGGATTGGGTTGCTTTGCCCTCCTCCAGGGGATCTTCCCAACCGAGGGATAGAAGCCAGGTCTCCAGCATTGCAGGTGGATTCTTTACCATCTGAGCCACCAGGGAAGCCCAATTTATAATTACCCCTCATGAAACATTGTTACACGTATAACGTAGACACTCAGGAATGATTGAGAAATTGAATTAATTATATTCTTGCCTTTTTTCTAAGTTCCTCTCAAGTTATATTATTTTTCTATCTTCCAGTAATTTTTATTGCTCAGATATAAATTCTGCTAGAATTGATCCTATTTAAAGAATTTATAGTTGAAATTTATACCAATTGCTATTTAACATCAATTAATCTCATGTAAAAGTGATAATATTAACTTTAAATATTAACATTATGAAAATATTATTTCAGGTCTATTTATACCAATCATAATACACATTGGAATTCATTCCACAGCCAATTATAAAGCATAACTAGAATTTTCCTGGTGGTCCGGTGGTTAAGGCTCTCTAATAAAGAGCAATGTTGAGCACCTTTTCAAGTAGAGGGAAGGGATATGTGTATACTTATGGCTGATTCATCTTGTTGTATGGAAGAAACCAACACAACATTGTAAAGCAATTATCCTCCAATTAAAAACAAAAAATTAAAAAATAGTATGTCATTCATATACTAGAGTAATACGATATTCCAATAAATTTTAATCTTAAATCTTTAAAACGTGAATCTTCATTACTTCTACTCATGGAACGTACTTTAACTTATGACTGTATTTACATCACTGTTTGCCTTTGCCTTTGCATTTGTTGTTGTTTACTCACCTAGTCACGTCTGAATCTTTTGTGACCCTATGGACTGTAGCCCTCCAGTATCCCCTGTCCACCGGATTTCCCAGGCAAGAATGCTGGATTGCCATTTCCTTCTCTGGGGGATCCTCCTGACCCAGGGATTGAACTCAAGTCTTCTGCATTGATAGGTGGGTTTTTATTTTTATTTTTTTTTACCACTGAGCCACCATTCATGTAAACCACTAAAACACGAGAATGCCCAAACTTTGTACACTGAGTTTTGTGTTGAATTAATAAATACCTGCTGATTATTCTAATTTAGTTCTTTAAGTAACAAATCATTTTCCTGGAAGAAGAAACAAAATTTTTATAGATAAGAGTAACATAGACTTTCTCAGCATATATGTATCAAAATTAACATTTTTAAATGCACCTGATCTTGGAAAGAATTCGATTTTCTTTCAGGGTGTCTTGCATCTCACCATATAAATTAATAATGATCAGACTGTTGTGACACTCTTCAAATTCAAAATGATTTTGAACTATTAATAAATCTTAGTCCTATGGTGTAATTTAATATCAAAAAGTATGATTTAGAAGGCTCACAAACCACCTAGTTTCTGAGAACCTACAAGAATTTACTGTTATATAAAGTTCTTATAGCAACAAAAAGGAGAAATTGCATGATATCATTTCTTTAAATGTGTACGGCTAAAATGTGAAGATATCCATTAGGTGTTTGTTTCTTATCATTGACATTAGTAAAAGTGGAGAGAACATGTCTAACATATTTAAGAAATATATATTTTATGCTTGTAACATTTCAAAATCTGAATTGATTTGAGAGCAGAGTTCTAAGATTTGATAAGTTAAATAAATGAATAGTTAGCGTATCTCTTAGCATAGTTTTCAGGAATATCAATCATTTCTATAGCACTCAGTGCTGAACTTGGAAAAAGACAATAAAATATTAATATTCCTAAAAGTACCTGAAGTGGAAGTATTCTGAGTGATTGATTAAGAAGACATGTGAATTATTTATATAAAATCAAGAAATGTAGTTTTTTTTTTTTTTTTTGGTGGAGTTATATAAAAATGTTAAAGTGTAACACATTTTTAGCCCTGATGAAATATTATCCAAATTCTATGCTTATAAAGACTATAAAAAGACAGAGCTAAGATCATTTTCTTTCTGGGGGGGAAAAAACAGTTTTGTCTATACTCAAAGAATTGGGGGGGTCTTTGGAAGACTGTGAGAGTAAGATCACACAATTGGAATATACCATTGGGAACAAGAAAAAAAAACTTAATGAGGCTGCTGAAAACAACTTCATTTTAAGCAAACTGCATTTTTATGTTCTTGACAGATGAGTTTGCAAAAAAAAAGAATTACATATTTTTAACTAAATGGACTAGCATGGCATTTCGTTTTTTAAAAAAATTATCCACAAATAAGAAATTATACTGACAAAGTATGTGATTCAGTTCAATTCAGTTCAGTCACTCAGTCGTGTCCGACTCTTTGCAACCCCATGAATCGCAGCACGCCAGGCCTCCCTGTCCATCACCAACTCCAGGAGTTCACTCAGACTCACGTCCATCGAGTCGGTGATGCCACCCAGCTATCTCATCCTCTGTCATCCCCTTCTCCTCCTGCCCCCAATCCCTCCCAGTATCAAGAGTCTTTTCCAATGAGTCAACTCTTCGCATGAGGTGGCCAAAGTATTGGAGTTTCAGCTTTAGCATCATTCCTTCCAAAGAACACCCAGGACAGATCTCCTTTAGAATGGACTGGTTGGATCTCCTTGCAGTCCAAGGGTCTCTCAAGAGTCTTCTCCAACACCACAGTTCAAGAGCATCAATTCTTCGGCGCTCAGCTTTCTTCACAGTCCAACTCTCACATCCATACATGACCAATGGAAAAGCCATAGCCTTGACTAGACGGACCTTTGTTGGCAAAGTAATGTCTCTGCTTTTGAATATGCTATCTAGGTTGGGCATAACTTTCCTTCCAAGGAGTAAGCGTCTTTTAATTTCATGGCTGCAATCACCATCTGTAGTGATTTTGGAGCCCAAAAAAATAAAGTCTGACACTGTTTCCACTGTTTCCCCATCTATTTCCCATGAAGTGATGGGACCAGATGCCATGATCTTCATTTTCTGAATGTTGAGCTTTAAGCCAATTTCTGCACTCTCCACTTGCACTTTCATCAAGAGGCTTTTTAGTTCCTCTTCACTTTCTGCCATAAGGGTGGTGTCATCTGCGTATCTGAGGTTATTGATATTTCTCCCTGCACTCTTGATTCCAGCTTGTGGAATCAAATAAGAACTTATACTGACAAAGTATGTGATTAGTTTAACTAAATAAACAGGGTGACAATACACAGCCTTGATGCACTCCTTTCCGAGTTTGAATCAGTCTATTGTTCCATTGTTCTATATAGTCAGCAAAAACAAGACCAGGAGCTGACTGTGGCTCAGACCATGAACTCCTTATTGCCAAATTGAGACTAAAATTGAAGAAAGTAGGGAAAACCACTAGACCATTCAGGTATGACCTAAATCAAATCCCTTATGATTATACAGTGGAAGTGAGAAATAGATTTAAGGGCCTAGATCTGATAGATAGAGTGCCTGAAGAACTATGGAATGAGGTTCGTGACATTGTACAGGAGATAGGGATCAAGACCATTCCCATAGAAAAGAAATGCAAAAAAGCAAAATGGCTGTCTGGGGAGGCCTTACAAATAGCTGTGAAAAGAAGAGAAGCGAAAAGCAAAGGAGAAAAGGAAAGATATAAACATCTGAATGCAGAGTTCCAAAGAATAGCAAGAAGAGATAAGAAAGCCTTCTTCAGCGATCAATGCAAAGGAATAGAAAAAACAACAGAATGGGAAAGACTAGGGATCTCATTAAGAAAATTAGAGATACCAAAGGAAAATTTCATGCAAAGATGAGCTTGATACAGGACAGAAATGGTATGGACCTAACAGAAGCAGAAGATATTAAGAAGAGATGGCAAGAATACAAAGAAGAACTGTACAAAAAAGATCCTCACGACCCAGATAATCACGATGGTGTGATCACTGACCTAGAGCCAGACATCCTGGATTGTGAAGTCAAGTGGGCCTTAGAAAGCATCACTACGAACAAAGCTAGTGTAGGTGATGGAATTCCAGTTGAGCTATTCCAAATCCTGAAAGATGATGCTGTGAAAGTGCTGCACTCAATATGCCAGCAAATTTGGAAAACTCAGCAGTGGCCACAGGACTGGAAAAGGTCAGTTTGCATTCCAATCCCAAAGAAAGGCAATGCCAAAGAATGCTCAAACTACCGCATAATTGCACTCATCTCACACGCTGGTAAAGTAATGCTCAAAATTCTCCAAGCCAGGCTTCAGCAATAAGTGAACCGTGAACTTCCTGATGTTCAAGCTCGTTTTAGAAAAGGCAGAGGAATCAGAGATCAAATTGCCAACATCCACTGGATCATAGAAAAAGCAAGAGAGTTCCAGAAAAACATCTATTTCTGCTTTATTGACTATGCCAAAGCCTTTGACTGTGTGGATCACAATAAACTGTGGAAAATTCTGAAAGAGATGGGAATACCAGACCACCTGATCTGCCTCTTGAGAAATTTGTATGCAGGTCAGGAAGCAACAGTTAGAACTGGACATGGAACAACAGACTGGTTCCAAATAGGAAAGGAGTTTGTCAAGGCTGTATATTGTCACCCTGTTTATTTAACTTATATGCAGAGTACATCATGAGAAACGCTGGACCGGAAGAAACACAAGCTGGAATCAAGATTGCCGGTAGAAATATCAATAACCTCAGATATTCAGATGACACCACCCTTATGGCAGAAAGTGAAGAAGAACTCAAAAGCCTCTTGATGAAAGTGAAAGTACAAAAGTTGGAGAGTACAAAAGTTGGCTTAAAGCTCAATATTCAGAAAACGAAGATCATGGCTTCCAGTCCCACCACTTCATGGGAAATAGATGGGGAAACAGTGGAAACAGTGTCAGACTTTATTTTTTTGGGCTCCAAAATCACTGCAGATGGTGACTGCAACCATGAAATTAAAAGACTCTTACTCCTTGGAAGGAAAGTTATGCCCAACCTTGATAGCATATTCAAAAGCAGAGACATTACTTTGCCAACAAAGGTCCATCTAGTCAAGGCTATGGTTTTTCCAGTGGTCATGTATGGATGTGAGAGTTGGACTGTGAAGAAGGCTGAGTATCGAAGAATTGATGCTTTTGAACTGTGGTGTTGGAGAAGACTCTTGAGAGTCCCTTGGACTGCAAGGAGATCCAACCAGTCCATTCTGAAGGAGATCAGCCCTGGGATTTCTTTGGAAGGAATGATGCTAAAGCTGAAACTCCAGTACTTAGGTCACCTCATGCGAAGACTTGACTCATTGGAAAAGACTCTGATGCTGGGAGGGATTGGGGGCAGGAGGAGAAGGGGACGACAGAGGATGAGATGGCTGGATGGCATCACTGACTCGATGGACGTGAGTCTGAGTGAACTCCGGGAGTTGGTGAGGGGGGAGAGGCCTGGTGTGCTGCAATTCATGGGGTCGCAAAGAGTCGGACACAACTGAGCAACTGATCTGATCTGATTGTTACATGTTCGGTTCTAACCATTGCTTCTTGACCTGCACACGTGTTTCTCTGGAAGAAGGTAGGGTGGTCTGGTATTCCCATCTCTTGAAGAATTTTCCAGTTTGTTATGATCCACACAGTCAAGGGCTTTAGTGTAGTCAAAGAAGCTGAACTAGATGTTTTTCTGGAATTCTCTTGCTTTATCTATGATCCAACAGATGTTGGCAATTTGATCTCTTGTTCCTCTGCCTTTTCTAAACCCAGCTTGTCCATATGGAAGTTCTTGGTTCACATACTATTGAAGCCTAGCTTGGAGGATTTTGAGCACGACCTCGCTAGCATGTGAAAAGAGTGCAGTTGTGCAGCAGTTTGAACATTCTTTGGCATCGCCTGTCTTTGAGGTTGGATTGAAAATTGACCTTTTCCAGTCCTGTGGCCACTGCTGAGTTTTCCAAATTTGCTGGTATATTGAGTGCAGCACTTTCACAGCATCATCTTTTTGGATCTGAAATAGCTTAGCTGGAATTCCATCACCTCTTCTAGCTTTGTTTGTAGTGATGCTTCCTAAGGCCCACTTGACTGCACACTCCAGGATGTTCTGGCTCTAGGTGAGTGATCACACCACTGTGGTTATCTGAGTCATTAACATCTTTTTTGTATAGTTTTTCTATGTATTCTTGCCATCTCTTCTTAATTTCTTCTGCTTCTGTTAGGTCCATGCTATTTCTATCCTTTATTGTGCCCATCTTTGCATGAAATATCCCCTTGGTATCTCTAATTTTCTTGAAGAGATTTCTAGTCATTCTCATTCTATTGTTTTCCTCTCTTTCTTTGCACTCATCTCTGAGGAAGGCTTTATCTCTCCTTGCTAGTCTTTGCAACTGTGCATTCTGTTCTCTATTTCACTTTCTTGTGCTCTTATAGTCTGAGGTAGGCAAGGATATCACCAGTCTTGGGGAAATCCACTTCTAGAATGCTGGTGTGAGGAGCTCTACAGACCAACTCCTCAACAAAGAAACCATAACTGGTAAAGATTATGAAAAAGAACTATGATCATTTAAGCATCTGGAACTGACCAAACAGCACACAGTAAATAAATACACATTTATTCAAGAGAATTTGCAAAACTTCAGTAAGAACCATGATAGTACATTACACTTGTACAGACATGAGTATTGTTTTTTTCTGCCTCATCTACCCCTTCATTCAGCATAATAGAAGCTCTACTCTAGGAGTGTATGCCTAGGAAAATGAGGTTTTCTCTCCCCTAGTTGCCAAAGACTGTAGCTTTGTATTAATTTCCTAATTAGGCTTTCTGTAATGTTATTATATTATCATATTTATTATATAATAATTTATTTTTACCATGAACTTGATAGCTTAAAAAATAGAATTTTATTCTGTCTTGATACCAGAGTCCAAAATAAAGATGTCAAAAAAGCCACAGTAACTGATTGCTCCGGGTTGGGGAGAATCCATTCCCTGCTTTTCCCCAAATTCTAATAACACCAGGTGCTATGTGACTTGTGACCATATCTCTCCAATCTTTGTTTCCACAATCAGATTGTTTTCTCTTCTGTGCATCACTTTTATGGCCCCTTGTCACTGAATTTAGATTTGGCCAGATAATCAAGATGATCTCTCTATCTCAAGATTCTTAATTACATCTGCAAAGACTCCTTTTTCAAATAAGGTAACATTCACAGGTTTTGGGGGTAATGATGAAGACCTATCTTTTGGAGGCCACCATTTAGTTCACCACAGTCTACCCGCTAGTCCTCTCAAATTTACATGTACCTCACATACAAAGCATACTCATCTCATTACAACATTGCCTAGAGTTTTTAACCTATTAAAGCATTAACTCTAAGTTCAAAAATCTCATCTAAATTTCCACAGCTCAGAAGTCCCAATTGTCATCATCTAAATCACCTGAATCAGACGTGGGTGAGATACTGGGTACAATTCATCCTGGAGCAAAATTCCTCTCTATCTGTGGACCTACAAAACTAGGAAATAAGTTATCTATTTCCAAGATACAGTCATGAATAGGGATGTGGTAACAGTTACAATTATTCTTATTCCAAAAAGGAGAAAATAGAAGGAATAAAGGAGTCACTGGTCCCAAGCAAGTTCAAAACCCAACAACAAAATTCTATCAGATTTCAAGGCTTGGAAATAATCCCCTATAGCCCAGAAGTCTTCCCTCTTTGCATTCAAGAGAGCTGCAGGGATTCTGTCCTCAGAAGCACTTCGCTAAGCCTTGTGGCCCAGTATGTCCCTACCTCTGTGAGTCTATACCACCAAAATCTGCTACACATATCTCTGAACTCTGCCTTGGTGTCACAGCTTTATAGGTCTTTTTGCCCATAGTGTGTAGAGCTCTATGCCTATCTTATTCTTCTGTGCCATTCTTCCTTTTTCTTGAAGGATAGTATTAATACATTTTTGTACTTTAGTAGCAATGCTAACCTATTTTTTACTATAGAATTTTTGAAGTCTGACAACTTTCTCCTTTTTTTCCTTGTGTTCTCTCTCTGTCCTTTTCAGTAGAGCTGGCAGCATTTCTACTGATACAACATTCTCTAAAACCTTGTGAATCTCCTGCATATGTCATGGAGATTAACGCTCCATGGAAAAAAGGGCCTCCATAGGTGTTTTCTGGATATTCCATTCCTAATCCTGGCTTCTGTTGAGATGTTGAGTGAGTCTATGAGCAACACGCTTAATATCTTTAATAAATATTTGTCTATCTACTTGCTTGGCCTTCTTTCCAGAGTACACTTTTCCTATTTAATTTTAGTGTATTCTGTAATTTGAATAGGCTGAGAATTTTTCAAGTCATCAGAGGCTAGTTCCTTGTTGTATAACATTTCGTTTCCCAGTTTATCTTGTTTTTTGTCATATTTTATTATTAGCAACAAGAATCCAGGTCACACCTTCAATACCTGTTCTAAAATTCTCCTCAGCTAAATATCAAAATTTGTCACTTATAAGTTCTGCTTCCTTTGATGCAACTATAATACAAAATTCAACAACCCTGTCTGTGACTATACAAAAGTTCACCTTTCCTTCAGCATCCATTGACACTTCTTCATTTCTTTCTGAGCCCTTACCTAAAGCACCTTTAATATTTATATGTCTACCCAACATTCTGTTCATGACTAGATACTGAAAGTATTAATGGAGAAAAACTGTTTTTCTTTTTTAATCTTGTTGCTCTTGCTTTCATTTGTTCATGGGGCTACTGATGCCACAAATGAAAATGAACAACCCTCAAATCTGTCTTGTAGATGGTGTGATAATCTTGTCAGCAGTCATTTCTGGGGAGCTCATTTACTATTGTTTTTGAGGGCTGACAACGATTCTGCATCATATCTAATAAAGAATTTCTGGCAGCAGAGCTCTGTTTGAGGAGATATTGATGTTCACCCAATGTGAACATAATGTGCTGAATTAGAACAAATCAATCCTGGACAATTTGAGTACAGTACAACTTACTTGATTGGTCACAACTTAATTCCCTAGAATCTAATTCAGAATAAATGCTACTTACTAACTGATTACATAGAATTTCCCCTGAGTTACCTTGTTCCTATGAGCCATGAAACAACAGTAGTTGTTTCACTTTGAGGGAAATCAACTAATCAAAAACAATTTTACTTATTTTACATAGGACTGGCAGGAGTGTTTGAAATTAAAAATAAGGAAATAATCTAATTTAACTTCTGACTTATAGTCTTTTTTAAGCAGATGTAAATGTCATTATTTATTGAAATTTTGTGTAAATATACACATATACATGAAAATGTATATATATACATACTATGTACATAACTAAATAATATGACTTATATATTATGAAACTGAAAGTGTGAGTCACTCAGTCGTGTCCGACTCTTTACAACCCCATGGACTGTAGAGTCCATGGAATACTCCAGGGCAGAATACTAGAGTGGGTAGCCTTTTCCTTCAACCTAGGGATCGAACCAGGTTTCCCACATTGCAGGCGGATTCTTTACCAGCTGAGCCAAAAGGGAAGCCCCAATGTCATATGTAATTATATAGGGCCTCCTCAGTGGTTCAACAGTAAAGAATCTGCCTGCAATGTAGGCGATGTGGGCAGGAGCTGCTGCTACTGCTAAGTCACTTCAGTCGTGTCCGACTCTGTGCGACCCCATAGACAGCAGCCCACCAGGCTTCCCCGTCCCTGGGATTCTCCAGGCAAGAGTGCTGGAGTGGGGTGCCGTGGGCAGGAGACATAAGTTCAATTCCTGGGCCGGAAAGATACCTTGGAAGAAGGAAATGACAGCTCACTTCAGTATTCTTGCCTAGGAAATCCAATCCATGGGGTCACAAAAGAGCTGGACACGACTGGGCAACTAAATGGCAACAACAGTGTAATTATATGTAGAATATGTCACATATTAAAAAGCTATACATAATCAATTCCCAATTCATGCTTCCAAATGGATAACTAAAATCTGGATTGAATTATACTTAATTACTGCAAAATTACTTTTAGTTTCTTGGGCTAGGGGATGTCAGATGTTAATTGTTCAAAGTAGAATTTTTTAGACTTTTTTCCCAAAGTTAATATGTAAAGTCTAATGAATCTTCACAGTTTTACTAACAGAACATGACTGTGTTTTTAAAAATGATTTTAGAACAACGATTTAGTCTTATTTATTTCTCTTTAAAAGAAAAATGAGCTCATAATCCTACTGCTTAGAAGTGGTCAATTGAAAGCATTGTATAATTTTCAAGCTTTTCATATATATAGTCATTTAGCAGTTTTTCATAAAAATGAAATTATATTTTTAACTTACTCTTCTCAATTTATTTTTCAAGTCCATCTTTCTATGTGAATTTTTATTAACTTAGATCCTGACTTTAATGATAACAGAGTATGTCACTTTTTATAAACATAGCATAATTTTTTACCCTTTGTTTAAGATTCATACTACTGTTCTTTTTC
Source organism: Bos javanicus (assembly GCF_032452875.1). NCBI lineage: Eukaryota > Metazoa > Chordata > Mammalia > Artiodactyla > Bovidae > Bos > Bos javanicus. Next base: position 8,443,562 of record NC_083869.1, read on the forward strand.
ACATATCCTGACAATAGTTCACTTCCACTGACTCAAGAATGGATGAACATGGGCATCAGAAACAAGCAGGCTGAAGAGAAATTTAGCAGAAGGTCTTTGTTCTTGACCAGCCAAAGGGCCAGATTTCTCAGATGGAGCTGGTGGTAAAGAATGTACCTGCCAGTGCAGAAGACATAAGAGAAGTGAGTTCAGTCTCTGGGTTGGGAAGATCCCCTAGAGGATGGCAAGGCAACCCACTCCAATATTCTTGCCTGGAGAATTCCATGGACAGAGGAGCCTGGCAGGGTACAGTCCATAGGGTCACACAAAGTCAAAGCAATTTATCAGGCATGCAGCCAAAGGACCATGAGTAGGATTAGGAAGCAAGTCGGGAATAGGAGAGGAACTTGATTACATTGTGAAGACAGGTAGAAGATGAAATATTAAGCAGTTCAAGGTCTTGTAACTTCCATTGTTAATTCTTGCCCCATTTAGGTTGGGAAGTTAGCATATATGAGTGCGATGAGGAGATGAGATGTGTGGAGTATTCTACTCTACATAAAACAAATGAAGTCCAAGAATAAGAATCTTACACAGAAGAAGGTGGATATATACCTAACTTCCCCTCTTGCTCATTAAATTTACATGTTGTAGTCCATCTTGAAAAGGGATGACAAAGTAAAAGATCCCAGTATACACAGTGAGTGAAAGTTGCTCAGTCATGTCTGACTCTTTGCTGCCCCGTGGACTATATAGTCCATGGAATTCTTTAGGCCAGAATGCTGGAGTGGGTAGCCTTTCCCTTCTCCAGAGGATCTTCCCAACCCAGGGATCGAACAGGTCTCCTGCATTGCAGGCACATTCTTTACCAGCTGAGCCACAAGAGAAGCCACGGTATACATAGTCTTTCTTTAAATTTATTCATTTACATGTTTACAGAGATAAGGAGATGATTGCATGCCTAGAGCATCGGCTCTGTCTCCTGCTGAGTTAAACAGAGAGCTCCGTTATAATATATTTAGATGAATTTATTTAATAGAGATGACTATGCTATTAAAATATAATATACAGACCTTAATGACTCATTTAACTACAATCCAATTTTAGTTAATAGACATCTAGTTATACATAGAAAGAATATTGTAATATATAGATAAAAGCTAGAACCTATATAACAGTACAATCTCAAACTCTTGTGCTACCATTCATGTATCTACTTGTTTCCTAAATAAAATTGAGGCAATCTGCAGATTCAATGACATCTCTATCAAAATACAAATTGTATGGAAATATGAAAGATTCCAAATAACCATAGAAATATTGAGAAAGAAGAACAAAGTTGAAGATGCTCCCTGATTTCAAAGTATAATATAAGCTATAATACAAAGTTATGGTAATCAAAACAGTATGCTTCTGGCACAAAAACTAACACACAGGTCTATGAAACACAATAGAGAGTCCAGACATAAACCATTTATTGTGTGGGTTGCCAATCTGGGGGTGTCAGTCTTGATTATACCATTTCTTTGTCCCTCCTACTTGTTCTGTGGTCCCTTCTTTATGTCTTGTGGAAAATATTTTCTGCTGGTCTTGAGATTATTCTCATAGTTGCTCTGTATAGTTTTAATTTTGGTGTGTTCATGGGAGGAAGCGAGCTCACAGTCTTCTTACTCTGACATTTTGGTTACCTCTTGACTGTATATTTTCATTAAATCAAAAGTATTTTCATGTGCATCCCAAGAAAAAACTTTGCTGCTACTTTTTACCTGTATCAGCAATAACTACCAGTCTTGCGTGTTATGTTTATTGAAGGTCAGCTTCATGCTGTTAAATGAGAAAGCGGCCATTTGTTTTTGCCTCAGGAAACTTTATTCAGCTGAACTAATGTGACTTTTACCAGTGAGAGGAAAGAGATCATTTACTGAGAGACCCATTATTATAAAACCCAAGAAATGAATTTTGTTCTATCCTTATGCAGTGTACTTGAAAATAACTTATTTTATATACTATAAGCACCTATAACCAAAGGCAAATGGTATGGAGATTATTAATCAGACTGTGATTTGGTACTAATTTTTGTGAAACCAATGAAAAAAAAGTTGAGAACAATACTGAAATTGTCCCCAGTGTCTGTTCCTAACGAAAGGTAGCCTATTGAATTTCTCCTCCAAAAGGAGAAAAACACTGTGTAGTTTATATCATCTGCTCATAAAGATTCATAATTTGTACTAGCCTATTATTACAGTAAAGACTCTGGGATTTCTATGATTAGGGAATTTATTTAACTGTGTTTAATTCAGTGTGTCCTAAACACTGAATCACAATGTTTGACTACAAATTTGTTACATTAAAAATATTACAGAATTTGACAATAAATCACTTTTTCACATGTGAAGAAATAATACAGTTAATATTCTTTAAGTAAAGGCTAATGTTATAAAGAGACAAAACTGATTATTCAACGTAATGCGATCTGACACCTTGGGTGATTAGGCATATAAAATGAGAAGGAGGAGCCTAACTCCATTAGGCTGATAGTCTAAACCTTGAGGAAAAGGGCTCTTTCAATTTGAATGTTTCCGAGTGCTTGATCTGTGAAAATCCATCTAGATGTCCCAGCAAAAAGGAAGATTTCACACTGAACTATCTTAGATCTGATAACACTAGTAAAGAAGTGTTCCAGACTTGGGTCTCTTTTCCATTTATTCCATGTGTTTGAGTGTATAGAATGTGTCTAGCATTCAAAAGAAGAATTGTTGTCAAGGGCAACCTGAAAATTAGCTTGCATCAAATTAACACTGAGGCTCAGTGGATAGATACAGATGTCTTGTGTCAATTGAGTGAATCTGCTTCTTAGAGGTATTGTTTAGACTCATTGTGGGCCATCAATTTGCTTTTAGGAAATCTCATCCAGAGAATATCCTTTTCATCCCTATTGTGAAAAACTGGTTAACAATCTTAAACATTTCTACAGATGCTGATATAAAGATGGCTTTTAATATCAGGGTGGATGAGGAAGCCAGTGGATAATCTGAATAATTTGAAAAATAAGTTTTTCTAATAGTTCTCTTATATTTGCTCTCTCTTCATGATGTTGTTACAAATGCCATAGTCATTGCCCTTAATTCTCTTTCCTTCTTGTTTATCCTGGCAAGTGTCATAAAGGACTCAGCTCTGTACTACCTCTTAAGTAAAACATTCATCAACACCCATACTAACAGATAACTGACCATTCACTTTTGCTTCCTTAGCCCATTCTTTATTTGTTCATATTTCATTGGAGCTGTTTATTTATTGTGACATTCTTGTGGGTAGGGTTTTGAACTATCATTTTGACTTTGATTGTATATTAACCGTGTATAATACATAGTGGTATTTAGTGCATTCAGTAAATGTTAGTTGACTGAATGAAAAAATAAACATGGGAGGTTTTTGTTTGTTTATATTTTTAATGTTCACTTATTCTTATGCTGATCTAGGTTGTAAGAATTTCAGCTTCCTCTTTCAAGATACACTTCTCAAATTATGTATCAAAAGGACAACACTTCTGGCTTCCTCTTTTAAAAAATAGTGCATGCAAAGAAGTCATAAGTGAGTAAGTAGCATTTTGGATGTATCCTACATAGAGGCACTAACTTGTTTAATTTTTGTTTGGTATATATTATTCAGAAGAAAAGAACGTCTACTTGTAACTAACTAAAATTCTTATTGGTGCAATAAAAATTACCAATTACCACATTGGTCCTTCTTCATTTTTTTTGATTATCTTTTCAGTTCAGTTCAGTCACTCAGTCACGTCTGACTCCTTGTGACCTCACGGGCTAGAACATGCAAGGATTCCCTGTCCATCACCAAATCCAAGAGCTTGGTCAAACTCTTGTCCATTGAGTTGGTGGACAACTCAATCTAATCCAATCATCTAATCCTCTGTCATCCCTTTCTTCTCCTGCCTTCAATCTTTTCAGAATCAGGGTCTTTTCCAATGAGTCAGCTTTTTTTCATCAGGTGGCCAAGGTATTGGAGCTTCAGCTTCAGCATCAGTCCTTCCAATGAATATTCAGGACTGATATCCTTTAGGATGGACTGGTTGGGTCTCCTTGCAGTCCGAGGGACTCTCAAGAGTCTTCTCCAAAACCACAGTTCAAAAGCATCAATTCTTTGGTGCTCAGGTTTCTTTACAGTCCAATTCTCACACCCATACATGACCACTGGAAAAACCATGACTTTGACTAGACAGACCTTTGTTGGCAAAGTAATGTCTCTGCTTTTTAATATGCTGTCTAGGTTGGTCATAGCTTTCATGACTGCAGTCACCATCTGCAGTGATTTTGGAGCCCAGAAAAATAAAATCTTTCACTGTTTCCATTGTTTCCCCATCTATTTTCCATGAAGTGATGGGACCGGATGCCATGATCTTCGTTTTTTAGAATGTTAAGTTTTAAACTATCTTTTTCACTCTTCTATTTCACTTTCATCAAGGGGCTCTTTAGTTCCTCTTTGCTTTCTGCCATAAGGGTGGTGTCATCTGAATATCTGAGGTTATTGATATTTCTCCCTGCAGTCTTGATTTCAGCTTGTACTTCATCCAGTCTGACATTTCACATGATGTATTCTGCATATAATTTAAATAAGCAGGGTGACAATATACAGCCTTGATGTACTCCTGTTCATATTTGGAACCAGTCTGTTGTTCCATGTCCAGTTCTAACTGTTGCTTCTTGACATGCATACAGATTTCTCAAGAGACAGGTCAGGTGTCTGGTATTCTCATCTCTTTCAGAATTTTCCATAGTTTTTTTGTGATCCATACAGTCAAAGGCTTTGGCATAGTTAATAAAGCAAAAGTAGATGTTTCCCTGGAACTCTCTTGCTTTTCCTATGTTCTAACAGAAGTTGGCAATTTGATCTCTAGTTCCTCTGCCTTTTATAAATCCAGCTTGAAAATCTGGAAGTTCTTGGTTCACATACTGTGGAAGCCTCATTGGCAGAATTTTGAGCATTAATTTACTAGCGTGTGAGATGAGTGCAACTGTGCAGTAGTTTGAGCATTCTTTGACATTGCCTTTCTTTGGGATTGGAATGAAAACTGATCTTTTCCGATCCTGTGGCCACTGCTGCATTTTCCAAATTTCCTGGCATATTGAGTGCAGCACTTTCACATCATCATCTTTAAGTATTTGAAGTAGCTTAACTAGAATTCCATCACCTCCACTAGCTTTGTTTGTAGTGATGCTTCCTAAGGCCCGTTTGACTTCACACTAAGGATATTCGGCTCTTGGTGAATGATCACACTATCGTGGTTATGTGGGTCATGAATATCTTTTTTGTATAGTTCTTCTGTGTATGCTTGACACCTCTTCTTAATATCTTCTGCTTCTGCAGGTCCGTCCTATCTCTGTCCTTTATTGTGCCCATCTTTGCATGAAATGTTCCCTTGGTATCCCTAATTTTCTTGAAGAGAAAATTGTCTTTTATCATTTTAGGCATAGTATTTTCAACTTGTTAAGTATTTCTGACAATATCTGTTTGTTTTAAAACTTTATGTAAAACAGAATGCCGTATTTTCTAAAGAATACAAATTCATTGGGTTTTGGTCCCCATCAGTTCCAGAAAAAAGTGGCACAGAGCAGTTAGGAGCAACCAGTTGTTACTTCATAAGTACTCCTGTGTACCTCTCCACCTGAGGAAACTGGCATTTAGGTGTCAGAACAGTTAAAATGAATATTAAACATCAGTACTTATGGCTCACTTGCTAAAAGGTGATTTCTCTCCCTCGCCTCCCTTAGTCATTTTTAGAAATTCTGTATACATTCTCTTTATTGTTGAAATATTGGTCAGGACTTGAGGCATCCAAAGATTTTAATGTGGTGTTGTTACTGTAGCTACTTAAAGAGTTAAATGGTTTCCAAATTTAGATTCCTGATTCTCACAGTAAATTGATTTATAGGATGTTTAAAAACACTTCTAAGGAGTAAAGCTAGGTATCACTGGAATGTTTAACTGTGCTAAAAGTTATAAAAATTTATAGAGTGACTCGGAAATCAATAGGTAAGCAATAAATGAACTATCCCTATCTCTTGTAAATGAAATACAGTGTTCAGATCTCAGGGGGATAACAAATAACAAAACTTCAGCTGGTTCATATTAAATCAATCTTTTTTAAAGTAAGCTTTCTTATAAACAAAAGGACTGATGCATTTTTTTTTTCAATGCCAATTAAACTTTTTGGAACTGAGCAAACACTCTTTTTGGGTGTAAACACCTTTTATAAACTGTCCTTAATTTTGCACATAACGACTGAGCGACTTCACTTTCACATTTCACTTTCATGAACTGGAGAAGGAAATGGCAACCCACTCCAGTGTTCTTGCCTGGAGAATCCCAGGGACGGGGGAGCCTGGTGGGCTGCCACCTATGGGGTTGCACAGAGTCGGACACGACTGAAGCAGCTTAGCAGCAGCAGCAGCAGCAAGTTGCTAATGTGGGAATTTAACTGAAAATTATATCTTAAAATCACTAATACATTAAAAAAAAACATTGATGTTGACTTAGATAAGATTTCTGGCATCTTGGTATGAAATCAATATTGTAAATAAATTCTGAAATTGGATGAATACACATCATCTCTGAATCTAGATGTGCCATATATTTTGGAGGTTAATGTCAATTTAGTAGCATATTATTTAGTTAGCTGTTAAGGAATGAGATTATAAACTTTAGCAATATGATACTTGATATCCAAGAAAAATGTTCATGAAATAAATTAATCAGTGAATAGTTATTATTTCAAAGTATTTTTTATCAAAAAAGGGAGAATGGCATTGAAAAATGTATAATATCATATATGAAATGAGTTGCCAGTCCAGGTTCTATGCATGACAATGGATGCTTGGGGCTGGTGCACTGGGATGACCCAGAGCGATGGTATGGGGAGGGAGGAGGGAGGAGGGTTCAGGATGGGGAACACATGTATGCCTGTGGTGGATTCATTTCGATATACAGCAGAACCAATACAATTTTTATTTTGTCACAGGTTTGCTTTTACCTCTTATTGTCATTTTAAATAATACCTGTATGACTTGTTTTTTCTTTTTTTCACATTTTTAAATATAGTCTTTGAGTTTTCAAAACAAAAGACACATTTTCCATCTCAAACTAATACATGATTATTTTGAATTAATGAAGAACAGTTGCTAGCTCTTAGTATAGGCCTGCAGTAAATAACTTTTGTGAATCAGTTATGGAATTGACATTGACACAGACCTTGAAGTTTTTGTGTCTTATAGAACCTGGGGTCATGTAATAAATCAGTTGTGTGGTAGGGAATATAGTGTATGAAGACCCCCAAACTCTTTATGGATTATTTATGGTGCCTGCTAGGTACAGAGGATAGTTTAATTCATTTAACCATCATTCTATTTTTTTTTGACTGTAAAATTCATTTTTAACACCTTTTAAAAGGGGTGAAAGAAGTTTCCAGATGCTAAGACCAAAATCACAATAGCCCACAGCAACGGATACAAAGATTTTTTCCTAAAGTTTATTTCCAATAATAAAACATTAAACAATGACTAAACTTAAATTCTTTAAATTTAAAGAAATACAATGAATAAATAACAGTGATAGGGGGTCGAAAGGAAACAACAAATGCTTTTTTTTTTTTTTTTAATAGTGGAAAGGTTTTGCAAATAAAACACTTCTGAAAAATTTGGGAGCTTCCAGAGGATACCCCAAATTCCATTTCTGTTACCAATTTCATGACATTGGTTTCAGTGTTTGGTATTTAATTATATTCCACAATTTGGAAGGCTTTGTGGACTATAGTATCAGCATGATATGGTGAGGAAACGCTAGAATGGAGGAAGCAGAAGCTGGAATCAAGATTGCCAGGAGAAATACCAATAACCTCAGATATGCAGATGACACCACCCTTATGGCAGAAAGTGAAGAAGAAATAAAGAGCCTCTTAATGAAAGTGAAAGAAGAGAGTGAAAAATTGGCTTAACACTCAACATTCAGAAAACTAGATCATGGTATCCGGTCGCATCACTTCATGGCAAATAGATGGGGAAAGAGTGGAAATAGTGGCTGACTTTATTTTGGGGGGCTCCAAAATCACTGCAGATGGTGATTGCAGCCGTGAAATTCAGAGGTTTATTCCTTGGAAGGAAAGTTATGACCAACCTAAGCAGCATATTGAAAAGCAGAGACATTACTTTGCCAACAAAGGTCCATCTGCTCAAGGCTATGGTTTTTCCAGTGGTCATGTATGGATGTGAGAGTTGGACTGTGAAGAAAGCTGAGCACCGAAGATTTGTTGCTTTAGAACTATGGTGTTGGAGAAGACTCTTGAGAGTCCCTTGGACTGCAAGGAGGTCCAACCAGTCCATCCTAAAGGAAATCAGTCCTGAATATTCATAGGAAGGACTGATGCTGAAGCTGAATACTCCAATACTTTGGCCACCTGATGCGAAGAGCTGACTCATTGGAAAAGACCCTGATGCTGGGAAAGATTGAGGGCAGGAGGAGAAGGGGATGACAGAGGATGAGATGGTTGGATGGCATCACTGACGAAATAGACATGGGTTTGGGTGAACTCTGAGAGTTGGTGATGGACAGGGAGGCCTGGCGTGCTGCGGTTCATGGGGTCACAAGAGTTGGACAGGACTGGGCAACTGAACTGAACTGAACTGAATGGTGAGGAGATGGTCAACACCAAAATCAGATTGATTATATTCTTTGCAGCCAAAGATGGAGAAGCTCTATACAGTCAACAAAAACAAGACCAGGAGCTGACTGTGGCTCAGATCATGAACTCCTTATTACCAAATAAAGACTGAAATTGAAGAAAATAGGGAAAACCACTAGACCATTCAGGTATGACCTAAGTCAAATCCCTTATGATTGTACAGTGGAAGTGAGAAATAGATTTAAGGGACTAGATCTGATAGATAGAGTGCCTGATGAACTATGGACTGAGGTTCGTGACATTGTACAGGAGACAAGGATCAAGATCATCCCCATGGAAAAGAAATGCAAACAAGCAAAATGGCTGTCTGGGGAGGCCTTACAAATAGCTGTGAAAAGAAGAGAAGTGAAAAGAAAAGGAGAAAAAGAAAGATATAAGCATCTGAAAGCAGAGTTCCAAAGAATAGCAAGAAGAGATAAGAAAGCTTTCCTCCACGATCAATGCAAAGAAATAGAAAAAAAAAAACAACAGAATGGGAAAGACTAGAGATCTCTTCAAGAACATTAGAGATACCAAAGGAATATTCATGCAGAGATCGGCTCAATAAAGGGCAGAAATGGTATGGACCTAACAGAGGCAGAAGATATTAAGAAGAGGTGGCAGGAATACACAGAAGAACTATACAAAAAAGATCTTAATGACCCAGATAATCAGGATGATGTGATCACTCACCTAGAGCCAGACATCCTGGAATGTGAAGTCAAGTGGGCCTTAGAAAGCATCACAATGAACAGAGCTAGTGGAGGTGATGGAATTCCAGTTGAGCTATTTCAAATCCTGAAAGATGATGCTGTGAAAGTGCTGTACTCAATATGCCAGCAAATTTGGAAAACGCAGCAGTGGCCACAGGACTGGAAAAGGTCAGTTTTCATTCTAACCCCAAAGAAAGGCAATGGCAAAGAGTTCTCAAACTACCGCACAATTGCACTCATCTCACACGCTAGTAAAGTAATGCTCAAAATTCTCCAAGCCAGGCTTCAGCAATACATGAACCATGAACTTCCAGATGTTCAAGCTGGTTTTAGAAAAGGCAGTGGAATCAGAGATCAAATTGCTAACATCTGCTGGATCATTGAAAAAACAAGAGAGTTCCAGAAAAACATCTATTTCTGCTTTATTGACTACGCCAAAGCCTTTGACTGTGTGGATCTCAATAAACTGTGGAAAATTCTGAAAGAAATGGGAATACCAGACCACCTGACCTGCCTCTTGAGAAATCTGTATGCAGGTCAGGAAGCAACAATAGGAACTGGACATGGAACAACAGACTGGTTCCAAATAGGAAAAGGAGTACGTCAAGGCTGTATATTGTCACCCTGCTTATTTAACTTATATGCAGAGTACATCATGAGAAATGCTGGGCTGGAAAAAGCACAAGCTGGAATCAAGATTGCCAGGAGAAATATCAATCACCTCAGATATGCAGATGACACCACCCTTATGGCAGAAAGTGAAGAGGAACTAAAAAGCCTCTTGATGAAAGTGAAAGTGAAGAGTGAAAAATTTGGCTTAACGCTCAACATTCAGAAAATGAAGATCATGGCATCTGGTCCCATCACTTCATGGGAAATAGATGGGGAAACAGTGGAAACAGTGTCAGACTTTATTTTTCTGGGCTCCAAAATCACTGCAGATGGTGACTGCAGCCATGAAATTAAAAGACGCTTACTCCTTGGTAGAAAAGTTATGACCAACCTAGATAGCATATTAAAAAGCAGAGACATTACTTTGCCAGCAAAGGTTTGTCTAGTCAAGGCTATGGTTTTTCCAGTGGTCATGTATGGATGCGAGAGTTGGACTGCGAAGAAAGCTGAGCACCGAAGAATTGATGCTTTTGAACTGTGGTTTTGGAGAAGACTCTTGAGAGTCCCTTGGACTGCAAGAAGGTCCAACCAGTCCATCCTGAAGGAGATCAGCCCTGGGATTTCTTTGGAAGGAATGATGTTAAAGCTGAAACTCCAGTACTTTGGCCACCTCATGCGAAGAGTTGACTCACTGGAAAAGACTCTGATGCTGGGAGGGATTGGGTGCAGGAGGAGAAGGGGACGACAGAGGATGAGATGGCTGGATGGCATCATTGACTCAATGGACGTGAGTCTGAATAAACTCCGGGAGTTGGTGATGGACAGGGAGGCCTGGCGTGCTGTGATTCATGGGGTTGCAAAGAGTCAGACACGACTGAGCGACTGAACTGAACTGAACTAATGTGGCTTGGAGCTATACATTAAAATATCAATATGGTTCTTTCTCTCTTTTTTTTTTTTTTTCCAGTAGCACATCCATTGACTTTTCACAAATTAGCACCAAATGATAATCTTATTAATAATCTCCACTCTGTGTATATGTGTCTTCAATTATGGATGTTAACAGTATACAAAGTAGAAAACATTTGATAATATTTTCAAGTATACTGAAATATTCTTATATTTGTAGAGTGATTAGTGATGCTAAAGGTAAATGAACACACATTTAACCAAGAATATCAAGAATAATTTACTTGTTTGGTGGTGGTTTAATTTTTTTTAACAACTTACAGCCAAAGGCTAGGTTATTTAACTAGTGATTAGCTACAATCTGTCTATAATTGCTATAGTTATTAAGTGTAAGGAATATATTGCAATCTTTCCCAACTAACACATGTGAGCCAGTTATATTCTCAATACCAGTCTTTTATAAAAGAAAATAGGATTATTTAGGTAAGTTGGGGGAAAGTGTGGTAAAAATAAAACAAGAAAGAAAGGAAGAAAGAGTTTCTGCGTATTTTCTCACTTACTTTCCAGTTAGGATATATGAATGGCACTTTCCAGTGGTTCTGCTTAATATTGCCCCTGTAATGCATATTATTCTCATCTTCCCAAAACATTTCCCTCTTCTTACATGTTGGGTATATGATGTAGGTGGCACCATAGTATGAATCAATCTGGCCAAATGTTAGTACGGAGATACTTATATGATTCAAATTAGGGCAGGTAGAGTCTTCCTGTGAGATTTTTCTAAGTGAAACTAGAAGGAATAATTCTCTCATCTCTACTGGGCTTCAAGTACTAAAAGTATCGTTATTTTCAAGAACTTCAGGACCAAGTCTTTTGACATGTGAGAACATACCAGAAATTCATGCAAAGCAGAATGAATCTCAGAGGATCAGGTCCTTCATTCCAGTCTACAGGGCTCTGAGATGCCCTGTTGCTGCAGATCTTCTCAGAGATACCATATATTTTTCCAATCCATCCCATGCTTAGCTTCAACTATGTTGAACTGCGTTTCCTTCATATGGAACTGAACATGTGGAACTGAACAGCCTTAAATTTCATGTTCAAAAGGGGAATGTCAAAGGATACTGCATCATGCTTAATTAAAAATCTTCATTCCACTACTCTTCAGTTATTCACCGCCACCAAATCTTAACATTGGAATTGGAGATTTTCATTGCATGGGTTTATTTATACCTATATTGTGGGTGTTAGGATTCCTCATTTGCCTTCTTTAACATCAGCCTGTTATTCAATGATGAAATCTGCACATTTGCTTTTTTTTTTTCTTTCTGTTTTATTGCAAAGGTTTTGTCTTCTCAAGTAGATCTAAAAAGATTAGTTTTTTACTGTTGCTCAGAGTTTTTCCACATAACTTCTCTTTTTCCAAATTCATATGACAATCATCTGTCCTTTTCCCGGTTAAATCTCCTAAATTCTTTTTCAGTTAAGCCACAATGCTTAACTTACAAAGAAAATTAAGAGATGTTCCTGTTTCCCATTTTAAAGGAAAATTATTTTTACAAATATTTTAAGTATGGCCCTCATTTTAAAAAATTACTTTAGATCCATGAAAATCTTTATTGATTATATTTATCTTACCTCTATATCTTTCAAACATCTGTATAAAGACTACCTTATCTAGTACCATCTGAAATGTGTAATTTATCCATACAGTATTTTTTATGATTTTTGTTTTCTATATTTATGTTATTCCCATATTTTGTCTGCTTTTTCCTAAAAGCATATATAAATATTTTTTACTGAATCTAACGCTAATGCATGACCAAAAAATTAATTAATAAGAAAGTAAATTTTTCACTAAATCTAGGCATATAGTTATAAATACATAATATTCAGGTAAACATCTTATTTTTTTAATTAAACTTTAAAAATATTATAGATGTATATGAAATTCTAAGAAATAATATAAATAATACTATGGTATATAATTATTTTATATATTACTGAATTATATATTTTTAAGCAATTTTTGTTTCTATATTCATGGTAGATACTGGTTCATTGTCTCCCCCACCAACATCTTATTTCTTATACTCTCTTTATATAGTTTTACTATCAGGTTAATACATTGTTTCATAATATGAATTGGCAAATGTTCCTTCCTCTTCAATTTTTTGAAGGAGATTCTCCTCTTTTCTAATAGATATATCCCTGCATTAAATTTCCTTCACAGCACTGCTAAACTGTTTCTCACATAACTAGATAATGCTTTATTTTAATTTTCATTCAATTCAGTTTAAGTTGTTTTTTGAATTCCCTTGAGAATTCTTCTTCAATTCATGGATTGTTTACAAATATGTTGTTTAGTTTTGAAAGTGTTGGAGATTTTCCTGTTATCCTTCTGTTGATGATTATCAGTTTAATTCCATTGTGTTCTATGAACATACTCTGGTGACTCCAATTCTTCAAATATTTGAGGTTTGTCTTGTGGCACAAGATGTCTATCTTGGTGTATGTTTCATGGACGTTGGAAAAGAGATGCATTCTGCTGTTGTTGGATGGAGTTTCCTGTAAATGTTGATTAGATCCTGTGGTTGGTGAAGTTTTCAGTTCTTTTATATCCTTGTTGATTTTCTGTTTAGTTGCTCTCTCAACTGTTGAGCGAGCTATGTTGAAATCCTTAACAATCTACTTGTTTTGTCTCACATATTCTGCAGCTACGATAGTGAATTCATATTTATGACTGTAATAGCTTCTTGTTGAATTGACTCTTTTATCAGTATATCACCTCTCTCTCTGTCTCTGGCAATTTTCTTTTTTCTTGAGTCTGCTTTATCTATGCTGAGCAAAGAGCATGCATCATCATATACACAGAAAGCAGAGCAAAGCCATGCATGAGCTATTTGGCTAAATATATAAACACGATTGCAGGAGACCTCACACATCTGATCCATCATTTGTATGTAGGAATGTATGCTGCTGCTGCTGCTAAGTCGCTTCAGTCGTGTCCAACTCTGTGCGACCCCATAGACGGCAGCCCACCAGGCTCCCCCGTCCCTGGGATTCTCCAGGCAAGAACACTGGAGTGGGTTGCCATTTCCTTCTCCAATGCATGAAAGTGAAAAGTGAAAGTGAAGTCGCACAGTCGTGTCCGACTCTTAGCGACCTCATGGACTGCAGCCTACCAGGCTCCTCCATCCATGGGGTTTGCCAGGCAAGAGTACTAGACTAGTCCAAAGAAATTGAGGAAACACAAAGTATGAATTATAAAAATAAGGTGAAAAATAAAACAACTGACCCAGAAGTAAAGTTTTCATTCAAATATCACTTTAAAATCATTGAATTGATATTCTCAGAAATGTATGACTCAGAATATATTGGACTGAATAATAATAATAGGCTGCTATATGTAATACTAGGAACAATAATATTACAATAAAGGAGTAATCTAAGAATACAAATTGAGTACCTGGAGATAACAGTCTTGCTAGGATAAAAAGAAATCCATAGAAAATTGAAGAAATTTAGGTGTATAAGTGACATCTAGAATTACAGTCTTTGAGAATATTAGGAACCAAGGACTCTCCATCATACCCTTTCTAATCATCTACTATAGAATCCCCCCAAACCTCCTCGAAAGTGAAAATAAAATGAAAGTCATGTCCCAAAACAGCAAAAATACAAAAAGAGAAAAACTATAACTAATAGTTCACTTGACAAGATAGATCCAGAAGTTCTGAGACTTGTTTAATAGAAATATCAGAAGAAGATAAAGAGATGAAAACAATCAAAAACATAACTGAAGATAATTTTCCAAAAATTAAAAATTAGCCCTGAGTGCCAAGAGAAACGGAGAAGGCAACGGCACCCCACTCCAGTAATCTTGCCTGGAAAATCCCATGGACGGAGGAGCCTAGTGGGCTGCAGTCCATGGGGTCTCTAAGAGTTGGGCACGACCGAGCGACTTCACTTTCACTTTTCACTTTCATGCATTGGAGAAGGAAATGGCAACCCACTCCAGTGTTCTTGCCTGGAGAATCCCAGGGACGGGGGAGCCTGGTGGGCTGCTGTCTATGGGGTAGTGCAGAGTCGGACACGACTGAAGTGACTTAGCAGCAGCCAAGAGAAAATAATGAAGCACATCCTCCAGATATTCAGATAAAAATGAACCAAACTGCACATTATCATGACAAACATGACAAGTTTATTTAAGAAATCCTAAATTTTTCAATGACTAAAAACAGCTCCTGATGAAAGGGTAAAACTTCCTAAAATTCCTGGGCATAATTTTGAACCTAGATTCCTCTACCCAACTAAACTCTTACTAGGGCAAAATAATGAAAATATTAATATTCTGAAACTCAGAGGATTTAGTGCTCATAGCCAAGGGAAAAAAATCACTTAAGGATGCACTTCAGTGAGAAGAAAATGTGTTCAAGGTAAATTATTATCTTTGCTCTTGAGATTACTTATGTTTACTTTATCTATTTTTTGGAAATACTATATAATGGCAAGCTGTTGTTACATATATTCCTTACTCTGCATTCAGTGGTCATTTGGGTAGCTTGAAATCAGCTAGTGCTACAGATCAGGACTCTATATTCTGCTGTTTACCTAGAGTTAAGAAACTAATGAAGAAAACCATAATAGTGCAGATCAAAGTGTGCCATGTCTAGTGCTGAAGCTGACAATTGTTTCATTTTAATGAACATAATTTGTGATAAAACAGTTCAATAAAAGTCCATGGAAGCATTCTTTGAAAATTAATAGATTGGAGAGAACTACAATAAAGAGTAGTGTGCATTTTATTTGTATATCACTAAAATTTATAAAACTTATATAATTATATCGACACATACATTTTTTCCCCAAACAGCAAGTTAAGTATTAACCAGAACAGCACTGTCTATGAGTGATTTTAATTTCACTTTTCATAATTTTCTATGTGTCTGAATTAAATGTGCCTTTTATTTTATAACAGATGAAAGCATATTCTATCCAAACTACAGCAGACTGGCATAGCACCTAACTTTCGCTCTGTGCTTTGAACTTTCCCAATTCTGACAGTACTTTCACCAGAGTGCCACAACATGAAGCTGCCGTTGGATGAGCTCTCAAGTTCAGAAGAGAAATAAAGCTACATAAGCTATATATAAAATTCATGGGGCCAACCTTGTATGTAATCCCATTTAATTTCTCATTCAGTTCAGTTCAGTTCAGTCGCTCAGTTGTGTCCGACTCTTTGTGACCCCATGAATTGCAGCACGCCAGGCCTCCCTGTCCATCATCATCTCCCAGAGTTCACTCAAATTCATGTTCATCGAGTCGGTGATGCCATCTAGCCATTATAAACCAACAAAGTAGGCATTTTTGAAATGTTAAAGATAGGTGGGACAGCAAGTTCAGAGGTTTGAATTGGAAGAATCAGATTCCAGGAGCCTGAGTAGAATGATATTTACCTGATTTCAATGAGGCAGATCTAGAAATGCTATTTCACCAATATTCTGAAACTGAATGACTCAGGGAGATTCAACCATAAGATAGTCAGCTATATAAATCAAGATTCCAATGTATTAAATTACAATGAAGAATGTGACTGTCGGCAGCCTTAGTGTTCATGAAGGCCTGACAAGACTGACCTAAGGAAGCCACCTGATA
The DNA here is from genome assembly GCF_032452875.1 of Bos javanicus. Classification (NCBI taxonomy): domain Eukaryota; kingdom Metazoa; phylum Chordata; class Mammalia; order Artiodactyla; family Bovidae; genus Bos; species Bos javanicus. The sequence goes on from NC_083869.1 coordinate 8,460,161, forward strand.
GGTTCTGGGTAAGGAGCCATGTATTGGTTTATAATTTCTCTCTCAAATAACAACCTGAATACATATTTCAATGTCTTTTATGTGAGAGATATGCTGTTTTTTCCTACAAGCTAAGGATATAAATTCCTTCATTTACCTGTGCCCTCCTCAGAGGTTCAGAGAATGTCAGCAGACCAGTGGGCATAGATGTTGTATCTGTACTTGTGTGTGTGTATGTGTTTGTGGCAATTCGATTGGGAACCAAAGTTGAAGGATTTAGAGGGAGAGAACATGCAGAAGCTTATGGCAAATCAACCATTGGAGTCTTGGGCACTGCTTCTATGATTCTGGTACTCTTTCTTCAATTTTGTTAAGAATTCAGATTTTCTTTTCTTAGACTGTTCTTGGTGAATAAGTTAGGTTAAGCATTTGGATCATTTTACTATCCTCTGAGAGTATTCTTTGGGGGTTGAATTAGTTTTTAGCTCTCCAGGACAAAGTTAATATGCTGGTTCTAGAAATTACAAAGAAGTTTCAAGTTCACCTGATGGCAGTGAGCACAGACACCATGAGGTCGAGAGATGGCCTAACGAATGCCTTCATGAACGTTCACCAAATGTTAAACCGTTTATATGACCTTTACTACTATTACATTTCATATATATATACAATTTCATATATATATATATACAGCCTGGTTTGGAGAATTTTGAGCATTACTTTACTAGCATATGAGATGAGTGCAGTTATGCGATAGTGTGAGCATTCTTTGGCATTGCCTGTCTTAGGGGTTGGAATGAAAGCACATTTTCCAGTCCTGTGGCCACTGCTGAGTTTTCCAATTTTGCTGGCATATTGAGTGCAGCACTTTCACAGCATCATCTTTAGGATTTCAAATGGCTCCACAGCAATTCTATCACCTCCACTAGCTTTGTTCGTTTGAAGCCCACTTGACTTCACATTCCAGGATGTCTGGCTCTAGGTGAGTGATCACACTGTCTTGATGATCTGGGTCATGAAGATCTTTATTGTGTAGTTCTTCTGTGTATTCTTGCCACCTCTTCTTAATATCTTCTGCTCCGGTTAAGTCCATACCATTTCTGTTCTTTATTGAGCTCTTCTTTCATGAAATGTTCCCTTGGTATCCCTAGTTTTCTTGAAGAGATCTCTGGTCTTTCCAATTTCGTTGTTTTCCTCTATTTCTTTGTACTGATCACTGAGGAAGGTTCTCTTATTTCTCCTTGCTATTCTTTGGAACACTGCATTCAAATAGGTATATATTACCTTTTCCTCTTTGCTTTTCACTTCTCTTCTTTTCACATCTATTTGTAAGGCCTCCTCAGACAGCCATTTTGCTTTTTTGCATTTCTTTTTCTTGGTGATGGTCTTTAGCACTGTCCCTGTACAATGTCATGAACCTCTGTCCATAGTTCATCAGGCTATCACATCTAGTCCTTTAAATCTATCTTTCACTTACACTGAATAATCGTAAGGGATTTGATTTAGGTCATACCTGAATGGTCTAGTGGTTTTCCTATTTTCTTAAATTGAAGTCTGAATTTGGCAATAAGGAGTTCATGATCTGAGCCACAGTCAGCTCCCAGTCTTATTTTTCCTGACTGTATAGAGCTTCTCCATCTTTGGCTGCAAAGAATATAATCAATCTGGTTTCAGTGTGGACCATCTGGTGATACTCATGTGTAGAGTCTTCTCTTGTGTTGTTGGAAGAGGGTGTTTGCTATGACCAGTGTGTTCTCTTGGCAAAACTCTTATTAGCCTTTGCCCTGCTTCATTCTGTACTCCTAGGCCAAATTTGCCTGTTACTCCAGGTGTTTCTTGACTTCCTACTTTTGCATTCCAGTCCCTATAATGAAAAGGACATCTTTTTTGGGTGTTAGTTCTAGAAGGTCTTGTAGGTCTTCATAGAACCTTTCAACTTCAGCTTCTTCAGCATTACTGGTCAGGGCATAGACTTGCATTACCACGATATTGAGTGGCTTGCTTTGGAAATGAACAGAGATCAATCTGTCATTTTTGAGATTGCATCCAAGTACTGCATTTTGGACTCTCTTGTTGACTATGATGGCTACTCCATTTCTTCTAAGGGATTCTTGTGCACAGTAGTAGATATAATGGTTATCCAAGTTAAATTCACTTATTGCAGTACATTTTAGTTCTTTGATTCCTAAAATGTTGACATTCACTCTTGCCATCTCCTGTTTGACCACTTCCAATTTGCCTTGATTCATGGACCTAACATTCAAGGTTCCTATGCAACATTGCTCTTTACAGCATTGGACCTTGCTTCCATCACCAGTCACATCCACAACTGGGTGTTGTTTATCCTTTGACTCTATCTCTTCATTCTTTCTGGAGTTATTTCTCCACTGATCTCCAGTAACATATTGAGCACCTACCGACCTGGGAAGTTCACTTTTCAGTGTCCTATATTTTTGCCTTTTCATACTGTTATGGGGTTCTCAAGGCAAGAATACTGAATTGGCTTGTCATTCCCTTCTTCAGTGGACCACATTTTGCAGACAACCTGACCTGCCTCTTGAGAAATCTGTATGCAGTTCAGGAAGTAACAATTAGAACTGGACATGGAACAACAGACTGGTTTCAAATAGGAAAAGGAGTACGTCAAGGCTGTATATTGTCACCCTGCTTATTTCACTTCTATGCAGAGCACATCATGAGAAATGCTGGGCTGGAGGAAGCACAAGCTGGAATCAAGATTTCTGGGAGAAATATCAATAAACTCAGATATGCAGATGACACCACCCTTACGGCAGAAAGCGGAGAAGAGCTTCTTGTTGAAAGTGAAAGAGGAGAGTGAAAAAGTTGGCTTAAAATTCAACATTCAGAAAACTAAGATCATGGAATCTAGCCCTGTCACTTCATGGGAAATAGATGGGGAAACAGTTGCAGACTTTATTTAGGGGGCTCCAAAATCACTGCAGATGGTGACTATAGCCATGAAATTAAAAGATGCTTACTCCTTGGAAGAAAAGTTATGGCCAATCTAGACAGCATATTAAAAAGCAGAGACATTACTTTGCTAACATAAGTTCATCTAGTCAAGGTTATGGTTTTTCCAGTAGTCATGTATGGCTGTGAGAGTTGGACTATAAAGAAAACTGAGCACCAAAGAGTTGATGCTTTTGAACTGTGGTGTTGGAGAAGAGTCTTGAGAGTCCCTTAGACTGCAAGGAGATCAACCAGTCCATCCTAAAGGATATCAGCTCTTGAGAGTCTTTAGAGTCCCTTGGACTGCAAGGAGATCCAACCAGTCCATCCTAAAGGATATCAGCTCTGGGTGTTCATTGGAAGGACTGATGCTGAAGCTGAAACTCCAATACTTTGGCCACCTGAAGTGAAGAGCTGACTCACTGGAAAAGGCTCTGATGCTGGGAAAGATTGAGGGCAGGAGAAGAAAGTGACGACAGAGGATGAGATGGTTGGATGACATCACTGACTCAATGAACATGAATTTGAGTGAACTCCAGGAGTTGGTGATGGACAGGGAGGCCTGGCGTGCTTCAGTCCATGGGGTCACAAAGAGTTGGACACGACTGAGCGACTGAACTGACTTCACTGATATATATATATATACCTACAGAAACACACATGTACACACTCATTGAGAGAAATGGCAATTAAAAAAAACAAACAAACATGGATCTTTTTCGAGAGATCAGTCTTTCAGGAAAGAATGATAGGCTAACAGTGTATATATGAAAACAAATATGAGTATCTGTAAATGAATTATATACACCCTATATGTAACAATCTCTAGGCCAACCAACTTATAATCGGCTTTTTCAATTGCTCACGTGGAGAAAATAAATTGCTTGTTTATGGCAATGATTAGGAATAATGACCTCTCCAGAACTGATACCAAGCTTCCCCTCCCACAGCCAACTCTGCAAACACACAAATCATTATGACTCCTTGCTTTCACATGCGTGTGTGCTAAGTTTCTGACTCTTTGCAACCCTATAGATTGAAGCCTGCCAAGCTCTTCTGTCCATGAGATTTCTTAGGCAAGAATACTGGAGAGTTGCCATTTCCTCCTACAGGGATTTTCCCAACCCAGGGATTGAACTTGCAGCTTCTGGATTGTCAGGAAGATTCCTTACTACTTAGCCACCTGGAAAGTCCCATTACTTTCACATAAGGTAGTTATTCTTGTATACAAGATTGAAGAAATAGTAAGAATGGATGGCTCTAGGCCATCACCCTGAAACCTCACCTGATGAGAAGTTAAGCTTCAAGGTTACTAAAATGGGGTGAGCAGGGATCCATGGCAAGAGCAACCAAAAGGACTTCTATCGAGAAAAAGGTGGAATGGCAGATAAAGCTAGAATTATTAAATTTGTTGAAGACTGAAAAAAATATTTATTGATTTCTCAAACTATCCTAATCAACCTGAAGCTAAAAGTGAACTTGCAAGATGATCACAGATTAAATACTTAGGCAAAGAGGTAAATTACAGATGGCACATGCACTTTCTCTTTCAATAAGACCTCTTTTAAAAGGTAAAAACTTCCAGTTATAAAATAAAGAAATCATAAGGATATAATGTACAGCATGGTGATTATAGTTAATAAGGTGCTTAGATGCTTAGTCATGTCTGACTCTTTGTGACCCCATGGATCATAGCCTGCCAGTCTCCTCTGTCCATGGAATTTTTCAGGCAGCAATACTAGAGTGGGGGGCTGTTTCCTACTCCAGGGGATCTTCCCAACCCAGAAATTGAACTTGTGTTTCTTGCATCTCCTGCATTGGCTGGAGAATTCTTTACCACTGATGCAACCTGGGAAGACCATAGTTAATAATACTGTGTCGCATATTTGAAAGCTCTCTGGACATGCCTTTAGCTAGTAGTAGTATAACCATCCCAGTTATTTGCCATTAAAACATAAAACATTTAGTGTAAAATATTAATATTAACATTATATGACACTGAGAAAATATTTTAAAAGAATATATTTTAATATATTCTCTCAAATCTCTAAACCCTAAAACACCCTAAGTTGGCATATATATATATACTATATAAATATATATATTCATATATATATATTTAATTTTTATTCTAAGTATTTACTTCTTAGAGTTGAATACTGTCATTGCTAAGATGACTCAGAAGAAATTTGACCTGAGTTTTCTCTGAGGTCTTCTTGTCGCTTTTACTTTTCAGTGATAAGATTGCAGATCACTCTGCAATAGACAACTTCTTCTATAATTCCCCTGTCTGCTTGGCCTGCCAGAATTGCTAATAGGTTTAAATATAGTAGGCAACTATGTTTCAGGCTGATTATGTCATCTTCATTTCATCATTATTTGGTATATACATTTTAAAAGAGTATTATGGTCCTCATGTTTACTTTGAGCTGCCATTCTTGTTGTTGGCATGTATTTTTATTTTTAACTGCACACTAATGTCAAATGTCTTCAGATTTTTCAAGTATCAGTTTGTCAAAAGATTAAATAAATTTAAAACTGACAGGGCAGGCAAAGGAACTGAGATACTTTTACTAGGTTATGTCCCTCAATTTACTTTGCAAACAAAGAGGAGGAGGGGAACAAGGTACATGTTTATTAAAGATACACCACTTTATGATAAATACCATGTTCTAGTTTGAAAATAAATATTGTTTTCTATATGCTTCTGCTAAAAATAAAATCTTGGGGGTTTGTATAAATTTTCTTCCTTGTGGCATTCATAATTTTAAATGTGAATGTGACAACTTAATGAAATAGAATGAATATTGTATTAAAATTTTGTAGACCAGAACTCATTCTCTACAAACAGCCTCTGAGTGATTATTATCTCCCAAGGAACGAGTGCTACAGAAACCTTGGTGAACAAGTCATGGTTTCTGTTATAAAGAAAAGAAGCACAGAATGGGTGGAAACCAGACAACTAAACAGGCTCTAACAGTCCAGAGCAATATGTGTTATGATAGGTGGAAGTGAAAGGGGAATAGAGCACTTGGAGAGGGAACTAATTCAGTACAAATTGTCAAAGTTTTCCTAAAAGTTATTTCTAAGTTTATATCAAAGCTCAATGGTATAAAATGTATTACATGTAAAATCAGTTACATGTAAAACTGGAGGTAAGAGAAAGAATTTTGGAAACAACTCCCATGGATGGAGGAGCCTGGAAGGCTGCAGTCCATGGGATCACTGAGGGTCAGATACAACTGAGCGTCTTCACTTCACTTTTCACTTGCATGCATTGGAGAAGGAAATGGCAACCCACTCCAGTGTTCTTGCCTGGAGAATCCCAGGGACAGGGGAGCCTGGTGGGCTGCCGTCCATGGGGTCACACAGAGTCGGACACGACTGAAGTGACAGCAGCAGCAGCAGCAGCAGCAGCAGCAAAGAAGAGTTGATGAAAAACAGTGGATGTATTTAAGAGTTTTAAGGAGCTGGAAGTAATAAGCTATGTTGATTAATTGTATATCAGGGATGAAGGACAGGAAACAGTTAAGAATCATGTTAAGTTTTCTACGCTGAGCAAGGTAAGGGATAGGCCATTCACTGAGATTTATTTCAATGGAGAAGGAGTTTGGGGAGATATAAGGTGAAAAGATAATCTTTTAGGGATGAAAGATACTGGATTCAAAAACTCTAGGGTCATTCAAGTGGAGATGTCCAGTTTTTAGATGAATATGTGGATTTGGAACTTGATAACAGAGTTGGGGTGGAGCTTGAGAGCAGAATCTTGAATGGAAGTGTCGTTGCTGTTGTTCAGTTGCTAACTCGTGTCTGACTCTTTTGTGACCCCATGGACTATAACCCTCCGGGCACCTCTGTCCATGAGAGTTCCCAGGCAAGAATATTGGAGTGGGTTGCCATTCCCTTCTCCAGGGGATCTTCCTGACCCAAGGATTGAACTCACATTCAACTCACATTCAACTCTGCCTGTATTGGCAGGTGGATTCTTTACTTCTGAGCCACCAGGGAAGCCCAAGTATAATTATTGAATTTAAAATAATTGCATTCAATCCATAGGACTGAAGGAAATTGTCCCAGGAGAATATGAGAAAAAGAAAGATAAATTTAGGTTAAAGTTTAAGGAAATCATTTGATAAAAGGGATATCACTTGATAATAATAAAAGAAGTCTGTAGTCATATTATGAAAATGGCCAAAAGAAAAAACAATTTAGACTGGCTGTGCTTTAAACAAACCATGTAACCTGAACTATTCACTTACCTGCTTTGTTTCTGTTTTTGTCTGTTTAAAATAAAAAAGCTACTCACATATTGCATTTTATTAATTATATAGTAGCTTTTAAAATGGTGCATATTATGGATTGAACTATGTCCTTCCTCCCACTAATTCATATGTTGAAGTTCTACCTCTAGAACCACAGACTATAACTGTATTTGGACATAAGGTTTGTAAAGAAGTGATTACTTTAAAATGAGGCTGTTAGGTAGATCCTAATCCAATGTGACTTGTGTCTGAATAAGACAAAATTTGGATATACAAAGAGAAAAAGACACCAGATACACACACACAGAAAGACGGCCATGTGAGGAAGGAGGGAGAAGATAACCATCAAGAAGTCTCAAAACCAAACCAACCCTGACAACACCTTGATGTTGGCTTCTAGTCTCCAGAACTGCTGGGGAATAAATTTCTGTTGTTTAAGCCACCCAGTCTGTATATTTGTATTGGCAAACCTAGCAAACTGATTTAGGTTTTGGTGTTGAGTATGGTGTACTTCTGTAACAAATACTTAAAAATGTAGGGAATGGGTACAAGCTGGAAGTGTTTTCAAATCATGTTAGAAAAAATCCAGCTTGCTTTGAAGAAATTGTTGGTTGAAATACGTACATTAAAAATGTTTTTGGTGGGGTCTCAGACAGAATTAAACAACATGCTATTGGAAACTGGAGGAAAGGAGCTTGTTGTTACAAAGTGGCAAAATTGCATTCTGGTGTTTTGTGGAAAGTATAACTTGTAAATAATTAACTTGAATATTTAGCTGAGGAAATGTCTAAGCAAAGTACTGAAGCTTACTGAAGCTATTGACTGTTTTTCCCTTGCTGCTGATAGCAAAATGTGAGAGGAAGGAAATAAATTCAAGAAATAATTGTTAGGCAAAAATGAACCAGAAGTTGAAGATTTGGAAAATTCTCAGCCCATTCATATTGCAATAAAATGAGAAAGCGTGTTCTATAAAGAACACTAAGTGTGTAGCTATATGATGTTTTGCTATAAGAAATTATGAATGTGATCCATGGATCCAATTAACCATCTCGGGAAAAATGCTGTCAGCTGGAACTAAAAGAAAGAGAGACAGGACAAAGTGAAAGAGGCTCACTGCCTTCTGAGATTCCGCAGGATGGCCCAATAAAATTATTCAGCTATGAACATGCATTGCATGCATGCTGAGTCGCTTCAGTCATGTCCAACTCTGTGCAACCCCATGGACAGCAGCCCACCAGGCTCCTCTGTCCAAGGGATTCTCTAGGCAAGAATACTGGAGTGGGTTGCCCTTGCCTTCTCTGAAGCATTCAGCTACTTATTAGTAAAATGATCAATAAAATATCTGATGGTAAATTCACCATCCTATTCCCAGGGTCTGTCAAAGGCCTGCCAACCAGCAACTTTTTCCTCTCTGTTTGCTTCTGCCAACCCTCCTTGTCTTTTTTCCAGAGCCCTCAAAAACGTCCCCATCAGAAGTTACCTGAAATCTCCCCACTCCCAGCACCCAACGCTAAGACTCTGTGAACTGGTGCATTATCCTTTATGAAAAGGGAAAAATGAGGCCAAAGGCAGTTCAGGGGTTGGCGAAACTGCCACTCTGAGCTGAAAGGGCACATGCCCAGGCACCAGGGCACTGTCTCTGCCTTGGTTCCACAGGCCTGAGCAGTTGCCCAGGGCTGCTGGGATGGAACTCTTGCCTATGACAGCAGGGGCAGTGCTGCCTCCCTAGTTGGCCTTGAGAACAGAGCAACAAGCCAAAGACCGTTAGTCTTGAGTCTTAAAATTGAATGAAATTTTTCTTGCTAGATTTCAGCCTTGCTTGGCAGTAGTGATCCTTTCATCTTTAAGTTTTTCCTCTTCTGTGATGGGAATACCTATCTTATATCTGTTTCACCATTGCATTTTGGAAGCAGAGAACTTATCTGGTTTCATAGGTTCACAGCTAGAGGAAAATTTTGCCTCAGGATGAGTCGTACTTCAATATCAATCACATTTGATTTGAAAAGTGAAGTTGCTCTGTCATGTCTGACTTTTGTGACCTTATATACTGTAGCCAGCCATGCTCCTCCGTCCATGGGGTTTTCTAGGCAATAATATGGGCGTGGGTTGCCATGTCCTTCTCCAGGGGATCTTCCTGACTCAGGGATAGAACTCAGGCCTCTGGCATTGTAGGCAGGCTCTTTCCCATCTGAGCCACCATGGAATCCCTGATTTGATTTAAATGATGTTTAAACACGGTTTTGAACTTAAAGTTGATACTAGACTGTGTTCGTATCTGTTGGAATGAGAGTGAATGTACTTTTCATGTGGAAAGAACATGAATTCTGAGTATCCAGAGGGTGGGATGTTAACAGGCTGAATATGTTACCAAATACGTATATACTGAAGTCTCAACTACTAGTTCCTCAAAATGCATCCACATTTGGAGATAAGATCTTTAAAAATCTACTTAAGTTCATATGAGGGTTTTATGGTAGACACTATTCCCATGAGTTGTGCTCTTGTAAGAAAGGAAATTTGGACACAGAAAGAGAGAAAGAAAAGACCTGTGCCCACATAGAGATATCCTTGTGAAGACAGAGGGAGAAGAAAGTCAGCTACACATGAAAGACAGAGGCTTCATAATGAAGCCAATCCTGCTGACATCTTGATCTTAGAAGCCTAAGCTTTCAGATCTGTGAGGAAATAAATTTCTGTTGTTTAAGCCACCCAGTCTAATGTATCTGTTTTGGTAACTCTGGCAAACTAATAGAGTACATATTATTTTGTTTCTAACAATAGTGTAATGTAGATTTTACTTGTTTTATTTCAAAGATGAAGCCACAGAAATTTAAGTACTTAGTGAAGATCAAAGAGTTGATGACAGAAAAAAGACAATCTTGGTTTTATGAAAGGCCTAACTCTTTCCAGCATACCCTAGCTGTTTCTGATATTAACTATTTCACAGAATTAAATGAGTGTATGTAGAATAGCATTTTGACAACAGTTCTTGTTGCTTGATTAAATATCTATATCCACATCTTTAATGATGCATTGAATTACATTAGCTTCAATATTTTATTCACCTCTTAATAATTAAAGACATATGAATATAAAAACACTACATTTTAAAAGGTTTAAATGGCATCTGAAATTATTGTTTTGTTTTATTCATTTATTAAAAGTACAAAAGAAAAGTATTTGTAGAAGAGTTATGGTTGGCTGACTGCTCAAGCAGGAGTGATATTAATAGTGAGTTGAGTGTTTTATGTCAGCATCGTTAACACTTTATCTTAATATTTACTATGAAATAGTCATGTTAGAACCCCTGTTTTAGATGAGCAACAGAGGTTAAGTAACTTTATCAAAATTACATGTCTAATATGTAAGCCAAATTGCTTGGCCACAAAATCTGTTCTTTTAACCCAAAAGCATAATCACTGCTTGTGGCAACTTGTCCAGGGCCTAGACTTTGTTTTTTGCAAGTTATTAGAGAGTATCTTTTTCATCACAAGAGTATTTTTTCCTTGAGAACAAATTTCTTTTTCCTGGGATAGTGTAATATTAACTCTCTTCTAGGATCTGTGCAGGCAATCCAAATTCATTTTCAAATGGGTAATGCTGCAACTTTGAATCTTAGGGAAAATATTTGGGCTATGTTTTCCAATACAAATGTAAGAACATTGCATTTTTTTAAATAAACAAAGCCAAAAATTTATAAAAACTATAGATTTAAGGCAGTAAGATATTTTAGATGGAAATTTTTATTATTAAGTTATGGCTAAAGATCCAATTAACAGTGATATGTTTATAATCTACCAAGAAGGAGAAAATAGTAATTTTTAGAAATCATCCAATATTTTCCTTTGTAAAAACTATGGCAATGAAATCTGCTATAAAGCTTACCTTATCAGATCTTGACTAATCAGAGATTTGTAGTTTTTTGATTATTCATTTAACTAAACAAGGATCTAATGATAGTAAAAAATATGAGTTGACATTCCCACATAATGCGGGGCAGTAGTTGTGCACAAGTGAGTTAAAGTCACAGGGATAAATAAATCTTTAGAGCACATCCAGATTTGACAGATAGAAGGAGAGAATGATGTGGGAAAGTGAGTTCAGAGAGGTAGAAAGAGAAACAGACCATGTCCTGGGTGTTAAGGAAAGGGTTTCATTGAGAACTGAAGATACTGTCAATTGAAATTGGAGAGAGATGCACATGTTCCAGACAGATCAAGGAGCTGGACTGAAAGCCCTGTTACTCTAGCAAGTCCACTCAACATCCAGCTGATCTACAAAAGAAGAAATTCTGAAGAAAACAGATATGGAAAAAAGATAACATTTCATTTAAATTGAGATAATTCTTATTTATCTATTCCCTAGACCCTACGAATTCTGGTAAGTAACAGTATTAACCTCCCTCCCTCCACTGAAAGAAGAATCTTCAAGGTCAGTAATCTCCCTTATGATTCCCTCCTTTAACTTCCATGAGCATCTTCTTTGTTTTCTAGATTTCACAGTCTTAAATGCCTATATATATTTTATATCTTAGAAAAAGAAAGAGAAAGAATACAAAGTAAAAAAACAAAACAGCCCTCATTTGACCTTGCATATTCTTCCAAGTAAAGCCAGAAATGAAATTTTAGCTTTTAAAATGGAAATCTTGTGGCATAATGATGAAAAGGATTGAGTTCAGAGTCACACTGTCTTTGTTTTCACTTTCAGCTCAGCCCTTGGGCTAGTTACTTAATATTTAAATGCCTTGATTGTCTCATTATTCCCATTTCAGAGATATTCTTATCTCTTATGGTGTGCTAAGTACTAAATGCATAAATATACATCAAATGCTTAGAATGGCTAATCCAAATTGAGTTGTTACTGTGGCCCAAGAGCTGTTCTAGGTATTTTAAGTGAATTTATGCATTGAGTATCTACTTACAAAAATCATAAGATATGGGGATGTTTTATGAATACAGGTGAAATGGGTATGAGAAAATCAAGGCATTGAAATATTAAGTAACTAGCCCAAGAGCTGAAAAAGTTTTTAATTGATTTTGACTCTGAGTTTATTGAGCTATTGGAGCTTCCATGGTGGCTCAGATGGTAAAGAATTCACCTGCAATACAGGAGACCTGAGTTCAATCCCTGGATCAGGAAGATCTCCTGAAGAAAGAAACAGTTCTACCCATTCTGGTATTCTTGCCTGGAGAATGCTACATGCAGAGAAGCCTGGGAGGCTACAGTCCACAGGGTCACTAAGAGTCGGACACAACTGAGTGACTAACACTTTCACTTTAAGGAGCTGCTAGAGTAATACATAAAACTAAGTATAGATCGAATTTGGAGAGTCATGACATATAAATGAGAAGAGTATTGGAGAGAAAATAAAAGGTGGGGGAAAAAAAAAAAAACCTCTTTAATTTAATCCAGCTTGAATAACCATCTCCATGTGCTCAAATCTGGTCCACATCCTGGAAAATTCTTTAGTCTTGAGAAAATTAGGACAGTTAGTTGCCTTACTCTTGGTAAACTTTTCCTCTCAGATTCTTCTGATCTCTTCAGGCAGAATTATGTAATTCCTTCTGCATATTCTTCTTCTGTAATACATTTATACTTCCTATATGGTGTACACATTTGCATGCACATGCACACAGACACCACACACACACACACACACAATATCTTGAGGTAGATATTTGTATAAATGTCTGATCACCTCAGTTAGCTTGTTAGGCACTTATAATCTGGGACCATGTGTCATGATTTTATTTCACCTGCAGCATCCCATACTTGTTGGTTAAATAATACACGTCCACTTGTGTGAATGAATACATAGAAATATAGGCATGCCAAAAATCCCTGCAATGAAGGAGAGACTTTTAATTGAAGAAACAAAGGCTGTTATATTTTTGGAAGTCATACCATTTCACTTCACTATAGGATTCACTGTTAAGCTTCAACCATTATCCCCGAACAGTGTGAACTAAAATAAATCCAAGTGACACTAGAAAGAATGTGAAGGAACCTGTTAGAAGAGTAACAACAAAAAAAAAATTGTAAAAGTGGCCTTCAGAAATCTTCTCTGTCTACTGTTATGAGAATGAAGTTGAATTTATTTCTATTGTCTGGAAGATTTCTGTGTAAAGGATATCAGGCTAATAAAAATAATGTAGAGAAGTAATATGTTGCTATTAATTAAGTGAGGGTAATGAATAAAGAAGTGAACAAAATAAACCTATTGAAATATTCAATGATGTTTTAGCTTCGAGAATTTTTGTCTAGAAAGCTTAAATATGAAATGATATTTCATATATAAAATTATCTAAAATCTTCAAAAGCTGTGTGTGTATATATATATATATATATATACATTTCCACAGTTTATTAAGATCCACACAGTCAAAGGCTTTGGCATAGTCAATAAAGCAAAAGTAGATGTTTTTCTGAACTCTCTTCCTTTTTCGATGATCCAGCAGATGTTGGCAGTTTGATCTCTGGTTCTTCTGCCTTTTCGAAGTCTGGCTTGAACATCTGTAGGTTCACAGATCACATTGTTGAAGCCTGGCTTAGAGAATTTGAACATTACTTTGCTAGCAGGTGAGATGAATGCAATTATGCAGTAGTTTGAGTATTCTTTGGCATTGCCTTCCTTATGGACTGGAAAGAAAAGTGACCTTTTCCAGTCTGTGGAAAGTTCTCCAAGTTTGCTGGCATGTTGAGTGCAGCACTTTCACAGCATCATCTTTTAGGATTTGAAATAGCTCAACTGAAATTCCATCATCTCCACTAGCTTTGTTTGTAGTGATGCTTCCTAAGGCCCACTTAACTTCACACTCCAGGATGTCTGGCTCTAGGTCAGTGATCACACCATTGTGATTATCTGAGTCATGAAGATCTTTTTGTACAATTCTTCTGTGTATTCTTACCACCTCTTCTTAATATCTTCTGCTTCTGTTAGGTCCATACGATTTCTGGCCTTTATTGAGCCCATCTTTGCATGAAATGTTCCCTTGGTATCTCTAGTTTTCTTGAAGAGATCTCTAGTCTTTCCCATTCTATTTTTACCCTCTATTTCTTTGCACTGATTGCTAAGAAAGGCTTTCTTATTTCTCCTTGCTATTCTTTGGAACTTTGCATTCAAATGGGTATATCTTTCGTTTTCTCCTTTGCTTTCACTTCTCTTCGTTTCAGAGCTATTTTTAAGGCCTCTTCAGATGACCATTTTGCTTTTTGCATTTCTTTTTCTTGGGGATGGTCTTGCTCCCTGTCTCCTGTACAATGTCATGAACCTCCGTCCATAGTTCATCAGGCACTCTGTCTAACAGATCTAGTCCCTTAAATCTATCTTTCACTTCCACTGTATAATCGTTAGGGATTTGATTTAGGTCATACTTGAATGGTCCAGTGGTTTTCCCTACTTTCTTCAATTTAAGTCTGAATTGGGCAATAAGGAGTTCATGATCTGAGCCACAGTCAGCTCCCGGTCTTGTTTTTGCTGATTGTATAGAGTTTCTCCATCTTTGTCTGTAAATAATATAATCAATCTGATTTTAGTGTGGACCATCTGGTGATGTCCATGTGTAGAGTCTTCTCTTGTGTTGTTGGAAGAGGGTGTTTGCTGTGGCCAGTGCATTCTCTCTGGAAAACTCTGTTAGCCTTTGCCCTGTCATTCTCTACTCCAAGGCCAAATTTGCCTGTTACTCTAGGTGTTTCTTGAATTCCTACTTTTGCATCCCAGTCTCCTATAGTGTAAAGGACATCATTTTTGGCTGTTAGTTCTAAAAGGTATTGTAGGTCTTCATAGAACCGTTCAACTTCAGCTTCTTCAGCATTCCTGGTCAGGGCACAGAGTTGGATTACCATGATATTGAATGGTTTGCCTTCGAAATGAACAGAGATCATTCTGTTGTTTTTGAGACTGCATCCAAGTACTGCATTTCAGACTCTTTTGTTAACTATGATGGCTACTCCATTTCTTCTAAGGGATTCTTGCCCCCAGTAGTAGATATAATGGTCATCTGAGTTAAATTCACCCATTCCAGTCCATTTTAATTCTCTAATTTCTAAAACATCACGTTCACTCTTGCCATCTCCTGTTTGATCACTTCCAATTTGCCTTGATTCATGGACCTAACATCCCAGGTTCCTATGCGATATTGCTCTTTGCAGCATTGGAACTTGCTTCCATCACCAGTTACATCCACAACTGGGTGTTATTTTTGCTTTGTCTTCATCTCCTCATTCTTTCTGAAGTTATGTAGCATATTGTGTGCCTACTGACCTGGGGAGTTCATCTTTCAGTGTCTTATACTTTTTCCTTTTCATACTGTTCATGGAGTTCTCAAGACAAGAATACTGAAGTGGTTTGCTATTCCCTTCTCCAGTGGACCACATTTTGTCAGAACTCTCCACCATGACCCGTCCATCTTGGGTGGCCCTACACAACATGGCTCATAGTTTCATTGAGGGAGACAAGGCTGTGGTCCATGTGATCAGATTGGTTAGTTTTCTGTGATTGTGGTTTTCGGTCTGTCTATCCTCTGATGGAGAAGGATAAGAGGTATATGGAAGCTTCCTGATGAGATAGACTGATTGAAGGGGACACTGGGTCTTGTTCTGATGGGTGGGGCCATACTCAGTAAATCTTTAATCCAATTTTCTGTTGATGAGTGGAGCTGTGTTCCCAAACTATGGTGGAGGAAATGAAAACAATGGTGACCTCCCTCTAAAGATCCCATGCATGTACTGCTACACTCAGCGCCCCTAACCCTGCAGCAGGCCACCACCAATCCAAGCCTTCACCGGAGACTCCTGGACACCCACAGACAAGTCTTCTGTGGGGGTCACTGTTCCTTCCTCCTGGGTCCTTGTGCACAAGGTTCTGTTGTGCCCTCCAAGAGTCTATTTTCAGTCCTATGTAAGTTCTGGCAGCTCTATGGTGGGGTTCATGGAGACCTCCTCCAAGAGGACTTATGCCACACCAATGCCTAGAGCCCCTGTCCCTGCGGCAGACCACTGCCAACCTGTACCTCCACAGGAGATGCTCAAACACAGTTCTGTCTCAGTCTCTGTGGGGTCCCTGGGTCCTGGTGCACACAGGTTTATTTGAGCCCTCTGAGAGATTCTGGGGGTAATGGGGTTTGATTGTCAAAGCCCTCATGACTTCTTGAAGTTGGGTGTTTCTGTTGCTCTTATGCCAAGCTTAAGCACATAGATGCTTTACTGTGCTTTCACTGCTTTTAGTACTCTGGCTTTCACACTTCCCTATATTTGTCCCCCATTCTTCTGCCATCTGTACAGAGGATCTGCCATCTAAGACTCATGGGGCAAATACCTCTGCAGTTCCTGACCTGCCTCTTGAGAAATCTGTATGCTAGTCAGGAAGCAATAGTTAGAACTGGACATGGAACAACAGACTGGTTCCAAATAGGAAAAGGAGTACGTCAAGGCTGTATATTGTCACCCTGCTTATTTAACTTATAGGCAGAGTACATCATGAGAAACGCTGGGCTGGAAGAAGCACAAGCTGGAATCAAGGTTGCCGGGAGAAATATTAATAACCTCAGATATGTAGATGACACCACCCTTACGGCTGAAAGTGAAGAAGAACTAAAGAGCCTCTTGATGAAAGTGAAAGAGGAGAGTGAAAAAGTTGGCTTAAAACTCACCATTCAGAAAACAATGATCACGGCATCCGGTCCCATCACTTTATGGCAAATAGATGGAGAAAAAGTGGAAACAGTGGCAGACTTTATTTTGGGGGGCTCCAAAATCACTACAGATGGTGACTTCAACCATGAGATTAAAAAATGCTTACTCTTTGGAAGGAAAGTTATGACCAATCTAGACAGTATATTAAAAAGCAGAGACATTACTTTGACAACAAAGGTCCATCTAATCAAGACTATGGTTTTTCCAGTAGTCATGTATGGATGTGAGAGTTGGACCATAAAGAAAGCTGAGCTACAAAGAATTGATGCTTTTAAACTGTGTTGGTGTTGGAGAAGACTCTTGAGAGTCCCTTGGACTGAAAGGAGATCCAACCAGTCCATCCTAAAGGAGATCAGTCCTGGGTGTTCATTGGAAGGACTGATGTTGAAGCTGAAACTCCAATACTTTGGCCACCTGATGCAAAGAACTGACTCATTTCAAAAGACCCTGATGCTGGGAAAGTTTGAAGGCGAGAGGAGAAGGGGATGACAGAGGATGAGATTGTTGCATGGCATCATTGACTCAATGGACATGAGTTTGAGTGAACTCAGAGAGTTGGTGATGGACAGGGAGGCCTGGTGTGCTGCACTCCATGCAGTCACAAAGAGCTGGACACAACTGAGCGACTGAACTGAACTGATATATATGTTTGTGAAAGGCTGATGAAAAGAACAGCTTTCAACAGGAGACTTAGACCTGTGAATTTTCAACATATTTTCTAAAATGCACTTTACCCATGTGAAGTTTCATTTTCAGTAATCCTCCCTCCTCTCAAGACTGAACACATATCATTGATAGATGTTTACGTCAATACGAAGTAATTTCCACTGGCTGTAGACTGAAATAATCAGGCTGAATTAATACTGAATAATAAATATGCAAAGAAATAGAGGAAAACAACAGAATGGGAAAGACTAGGGATCTCTTCAAGAAAATTAGAGATACCAAGGGAACATTTTATGCAAAGATGGGCTCGATAAAGGACAGAAATGGTATGGACCTAACAGAAGCAGAAGATATTAAGAAGAGGTGGCAAGAATACACAGAAGAACTGTACAAAAAATATCTTCATGACCCAGATAATCATGATGGTGTGATCACTCACCTAGAGCCAGACATCCTGGAATGTGAAGTCAAGTGGGCCTTAGAAAGCATCACTATGAACAAAGCTAGTGGAGGTGATGGAATTCCAGTTGAGCTATTTCAAATCCTGAAAGATGATGCTGTGAAAGTGCTGCACTCAATATGCCAGCAAATTTGGAAAACTCAGCAGTGGCCACAGGACTGAAAAAGGTCAGTTTTCATTCCAATCCCAAAGAAAGGCAATGATAAAGAATGCTCAAACTACTGCACAATTGCATCATATCACATGCTAGTAAAGTAATGCTCAAAATTCTCCAAGCCAGGCTTCAGCAATACGTGAATCGTGAACTTCTGGATGTTCAAGCTGGTTTTAGAAAAGGCAGAGGAACCAGCGATCAAATTGCCAACATCTGCTGGATCATGGAAAAAGCAAGAGAATTCCAGAAAAACATCTATTTCTGCTTTATTGACTATGCCAAAGCCTTTGACTGTGTGGATCACAATAAACTGTGGAAAATTCTGAAAGAGATGGGAATACCAGACCTGCTTATTTAACTTATATGCAGAGTACATCATGAGAAACGCTGGACTGGAAGAAGCATAAGCTGGAATCAAGATTGCCAGGAGAAATATCAATAACCTCAGATATGCAGATGACATCACCCTTATGGCAGAAAGTGAAGAGGAACTAAAAAGCCTCTTGATGAAAGTGAAAGAGGAGAGTGAAAAAGTTGGCTTAAAGCACAACATTCAGAAAATGAAGATCATGGCATCCGGTCCCATCACTTCATGGCAAATAGATGGGGAAACAGTAGAAACAGTGTCAGACTTTATTTCTGGCGGCTCCAAAATCACTGCAGATGGTGACTGCAGCCATGAAATTAAAAGACACTTACTCCTTGGAAGAAAAGTTATGACCAACCTAGATAGCATATTAAAAAGCAGAGACATTAGTTTGCCAACCAAGGCCCGTCTGGTCAAGGCTATGGTTTTTCCAGTGGTCATGCATGAATGTGAGAGTTGGACTATGAAGAAGGCTGAGCACCGAAGAATTGATGCTTTTGAACTGTGGTGTTGGAGAAGACTCTTGAGAGTCTCTTGGACTGCAAGGAGATCCAACCAGTCCATTCTGAAGGAGATCAGCCCTGGGATTTCTTTGGAAGGAATGATGTTAAAGCTGAAACTCCAGTACTTTGGCCACCTCATGCGAAGAGTTGACTCATTGGAAAAGACTCTGATGCTGGGAGGGATTGGGGGCAGGAGGAAAAGGGGACGACAAAGGATGAGATGGCTGGATAGCATCACTGACTCGATGGATATGAGTTTGAGTGAATTCCGGGAGTTGGTGATGGACAGGGAGGCCTTGCGTGCTGCGATTCATGGGGTCGCAAAGAGTTGGACACGACTGAGCGACTGAACTGAACTGAAGTGAATAAATATATTGTTATTTATATTCACCAGTTATTTTCCAATCCTCCTTGTCTGTCTTCTTTACCAAAAAGGACAATGAATGAAAGATGAGCTTCACTACTCAAACCTGTTTGTAGAATTAGAACATGCTGACAGCTAATTCTTCAGGCAAGGTTTTAAATGTCTATAGTTATGGGCCAGTTTACTCCTAGTTATCTAGTAGTACAATATTTTAACGTCTGTTCTAATCCCTGAATCAAAATTAAATCTAAAAATATGTAAATTATTTTTTTGAATTAGGGCAAAATAGTTATGATTTGCTAATTATAATTTTCACACATTATGTGAGCAATTCCTACTATATGATGAACCATGTTTAGTGAGATTTCCAAACTTTGTTCATCAGTATACTAAAATCTGAATTTTTAGAAGGTTCCATTTATACTGTTACCCGAGTATTAAAGTCAGCCAATAGTACCCACATTCTATTTTTTTTTTGGGTTGAATAAAGAATACTTTTGATTCTTAACGTTAATGATTTCACAATTAAAGAATTACAGCACAAAGGGAATGTAAGTGACTAGTAGATAAGCTGGCCATATAATTTATCATATATTTCTACTCATAAGTAACTCATCCCAGATAATTTAGGATCTAAAATACATCAGCAGAAGGAAAATATTGATATTTTGAAATAAAAGATTTTGAAAAAGATTTTGTGTTTTTTTTTTTTCCTGCATTGTGAGCACATCTAGAAGTGCGAAGGCAGTTTATTTTGTATTTGTTTAGCTGCAAGAGAGTGAAAAACAATAGAAAACTCTTTCCTATCCCTGGAAGATAGTCAGTCATTTTGACTTAGTAACTTTGAAAACAAAATTGTTGTGTTGCTTCAGAAAAGAACTTCCACCAGACTTTTGTTTTAGAAAATAATAAATACAAGTTGTGAGAGGATGAAGGCTATGTTCAATGCAAGGGATGAGCATTGATGAAACTATTTATTGCAGATGTATTGGGACCATGTAGTCTTAGATGTCAGACCCTCTGTAAGGATGGCAGAAGAATGGGGGCTTCAGTGGACAAACATAGGGAAGGATATAGGCCAGAGTACTAAAAACATTGAAGGCACAATAAAGCATTTATGTGTTTAAGCTTGGCATAAAAGCAACAAAAACACCCAACTTCAAGAAGTCATGAGGGCTTTGACAAGAGGTGCTCAATATGAACCCAAGGTCATGTATTCTAAACGGAGAAGAGGAGACCCCATAAAATATGATTTTGACTGCATTTACCAAGAGTCAAATGAGCAATGGCATTGAGGAAGTATGATTTAGAGAAATAGAGTTAAATGAGTAAATTTCATGCCTGCTATATACCTTTCATAAAGGTTTAGACAGTGAGATTATTGTAAAGTATCTGATTTATTTTGAGTATCTATATTTATTAAATTGACTTATGCCTACATTACTCAGTTTGAGACTTTATACTTTAACTGTAAAATCAATTTCAATATATAAGGTTGATGTTCACATACTGGGTATTTAGTTCCTAACTATTATCTTTCTCTATCCTCAGAGAATAATTGACTGACCTTGGTTTAAATGGATTTGGCCTTGGGAGACATTATGATACCCTAGGATTTTGGAATCTTAATAGTACCACTAGCATACTATGAGCAAAATCACAGCTGTTTTAGCTGCCTCTGATGCCAGGGATTACTTATCTCCAAGTATCAGGGAGCAAATCGAACAGATGGTTTACTATGTCTCCAACAAAAACTTTTAGAAACAACTGCTAAATTTTGCCTATGGGCATCAGAAATACGATACCCAGGTTAATGTTCAAAAACATGCTTATTTTTTTCTCAGCATTTAAACAGTAAGAGAACTGTTTTACATGCAGATCTTTGAAAGACTTAGACCATACTTATGTAATCCTAAAAGGAGCAATTGTCCTTATATGAGAACATTATCAAATTATATAATATTACCTATCAATCAAAACAGTAAAAAATTAAAAACATGCTCAACATCAGTAGGTTAAATGCACAAGCCCTGAGATTCCATGCTTTACTACTTTCACTGCTGACCTTTTTATGGCATTCCATGATTGTGACTAAGAAATCTATTTGGGTTCTGGATATCTCCCAAGAGCATTTCCTGCTGGGAATTGATGGTGCATATCACTAACTTCATTGTGCCCTACAGTCCTCAAATATTTAAAACTGTGGATTCTTTGAGAAGAATATTGTGAAAAATAACTTGTTAAAGTGTTAAGAAAAAAGAAGAGAGCTAAAACAAGGGTTTATTTACCTATTTATTAATGCAAAAAATATTTTTTGAATCTCTACTATGTGTCAGTTACTGGGAGACAAACTTTAGTTAGAGTATGTGTGTGCAAACAACTTTTAATGAAAGCTATATTTTACATCAATAGAAGTGTTAATATTTGGTTTATTTATGAATTTTTGGCAGTTTATATTAGAGATATAATTATTATTACAGAAATAAATCATGGAAAGGAATCTTGATAACATACCATGAATATATCATTCCACTTATTTTTTTCAGGATGTCTTTAGTGGGTATCTGTTCTATCTATCCCATCCGGTCCCATCACTTCATGGCAAATCAATAGGGAAGCAATGGAAACAGTGACAGATTTTAATTTCTTGGGCTCCAAAATCACTGCAGATGGTGAGTGCAGCCATGAAATCAAAAGATGCTTGCTCCTTGGAAGAAAAGCTATAAAAAACCTAGACAACATATTAAAAAGCAGAGACTTTACTTGGCAACAAAGTTCCATCTAGTCAAAACTATGGTTTTTCCAGTAGTCATGTATGGATGTGAGAGTTGGACCATAAAGAAGGCTGAGTGCCAAAAAATTGATGCTTTTGAACTGTGGTGTTGGAGAAGACTCTTGAAAGTCCCTTGGACTGCCAGGAGATCACCCAGTCACCCCTAAAGGAAATCAACCCTGAATACTTATTGGAAGGACTGATGCTAAAGCTGAAGCTCCAATACTTTGGCCACCTGATGCAAAGAGCCAACTCATTAGAAAAAGTCACTGATGCTGGGAAAGATTGAAAGCAGGAAGAGATGGGGATGACAGATGATAAGATGGTAGGATGGTATCACTGACTCGTTGGGCATGAGTTTGAGCAAGCTCCGAGAGATGGTGTAGGACAGAGAAGCCTGGTGTGCTGCAGTGCATCAGGTCGCAAAGAGTCAGACACAACTGAGCAATTGAACAACAGCTACCTATCTATTTATCTATCACCTATCTTTCCTTCCACCTTTTGAAAGCAGCATTCTATTTTTCCTAGAGAATTTCTCCCTATATAAGTTCAGCTGATGTGTTTTGATGAGGGTGGATATATGATCATTAAACCATCACATCTCCTTGGCCACAGGTTGAACACATCATTTATGTCTAGTCTCAGAGTCAAGAGGGTTGAATTGTCAAGAAGAATAACCACACATAAATCTAGAGTTCTGGTATCATTACAGGAACCTTAATTGGAGCCACTAGAAAAGACAGCTGAGTTCAGAAGAGGCAAGAATACCATATTTTAATATCATTTGGGCCTGCCTGTCAATTCAACTATGCTTAAAGATATTTCTACACTGGACTTTTTCAGTAATGTGATTGAATGACTTGAGAGAAAATTTAAATAGGGTTTAAGATTATGTGCTACACTCTGAATTCCTGTCCTAGATTCTACCATTTAATTACTGTAGAACATTCACTAGATACTACGCCTCAGTTCAGCATCTGTAAAATAGGAATAATAATAGCTACTGTTAAGAGAATCACATAACCTTGCATAAAACAAACTGCCATTTCCTGCCTGCAAGACACCCATTTTGAGAACTTTCTATCTCAGTAAATGATAACTCTATCTTTTTAGTTCTTATAAGGGAAACACACACACACACACACACACACACACACGCACACACACGCAAAGAGTTACAATATTTCAATGTATGTTGACTCCTCTTCCTCTCATTCTCATATGCAAGTTACCAGCAAGTCTATGTTTAACATATATCTAAAACTCAGTTACTTCTCAGCCTTTCTACTTCTCCAAGCCTCAGCCAAGCCATTGTTATTTTTGCTGCAATAGACTCAAAACAGGTCTCCCTGAATCCTTTTCAGTGTAGTAGCCACAGTAATCCTCTTAAGATACGTCAGGTCAGATTAAAATAAAATGCCCTTCAAGGCCCTATACCTTTGACTTTGCTCTCCAAGAACTCTGGGAAAATGTGGGATAATTATATTATCACAATAAAGACAGGTAGGGAGTTTCCACTCACATTTATTGAGTCAGGTCTAAGAATCTCAGAAGTCCTATAATATGTGTTTATTCCTGAATAGCCCTGTCTCCTCCATAGTTTTAAATAGAGTAACAATTTTATAAAAGTGAAAAATCTATATTTTAAGCTTATAAACTAGTTCTATTTTACCTATAAGCAAAGTACTTTCTAATTGTTTTATTACACTGAAACGTTCAGTAATACCATTATCAAGCTGTTTGATAATTCAAAAATTGATGTTCATAACTTCAGAAACTCACATCACTGCCATATTGTGATTGCTAAAACAATTCTGTTTGCATCCGTAGGTATTAATAATGAAATATGTGTTGAACTGACAGGCTTGAGGACTGCTGCTTTACATGATCTCGGCTCCATCGAAACTTCCTCTCTTGTTAACTCTTTAGCATCATACTGATCATGTAAAGCAGCAGTCCTCATCTCTGTCAAGTTCAACACACCTTTCCCCCACACTGCTTCTTTCTCCCACACTTTTGTTTAGCTCTAGTCACAAAATCTTCCTTGGATATTCAGACATGATCCGTTTGCCTGGCCTGCTGTTTCCTCAATATGCAATGTCTGACTTACTTATCTCCTTCAGGTCTTTGCTTTTCTCACTGACCATCTTATGTAAAATTTAGTGCCCACCCCACTCCAAAATTCCATTTTCTCTCTACCAGCATTAATTTCCTCTATAGCATGTTTAAACATCTGATCTACCATGTATTTCTTATTTGTCTTTTGATCACTGAATAGAATGTAAACTCAGTGAGGGTGCAGGTGCAACAATGTGTCCGTTCTCTTTACGGCTGTATTTCATATACACATAAAACTACCACCTAATTCAGAGTCCTCCCTCTAAAATTCAGACCTTCAGTAGATATCTGTTGAGTGAAAAAATAAATTGATAGCTACTACCTCATGGAAAATACTCAGAACAGTACCCAACACATAGTGAGATCTCAAATGATACAC